>NC_056732.1:1721779725-1722079725 GCF_019279795.1 Protopterus annectens | reverse complement strand
ATTATACCAGAGATATATAAAATCATTTCTAAAAATACATATTCATTAATACATTTTTTATTTTGGCCCAAACTGAGTTAATAACCCCCCCATCTTGGCAATATACATTTATTTCGCCAATTTTAAAACCTAACAAAGATCCAACTAGATGTTCTTCATATCGGCCCATCTCATTACTTAATGTTGATTATAAAATGTTTATGAATATCTTTGCTGATAGATTGAAGACAATCATTCCCAGCATTATAGATATAGATCAGACAGGCTTCATTGTAAATAGAAATACTTTTAATAATATAAGAAGAACTTTAACATTAATAGATTTTGCAAATAGGAAAAAGAAAGATTTAACACTTATTAGTCTTGATATAAGTTCAGCATTTGATTCAGTAAGTTGGGACTATCTGTTTACCTTAATGAAGTGCACAAACTTCTCGGATGCATTTGTAAATCTAATTGAACATTTATACAAAGGAACGTTGGCTTATATTAAGGTAGGAACATATGTTTCACAAAAATACCCATTCTTAAAGGTACAAAACAAGGATGTCCACTTTCTCCACTATTATTCACTTTAGTAATGGAGCCTTGGGCTAATTTGATCAGAAACAGTACTGACATAGAGGGTTTTGAAATAGATGAAAATACAACATCCAAAATTCAACTTTTGCAGATGATGTTCTAATTACATCAGCAGGATCTAATTCTTCTATACAGTCTCTATTTGATAACATGATGAATTTTAAAAGTATTTCTGGTTTAATATTCAATGAAGAAAAACTAAAATACTACCTATATATACACGAAAAAATATTCTCATTAGTGATTTTACTAAATATGTACCCAATTCAGGTCAGATAACTTATTTAGGTATAATACTATCTAAAGATATTAAATCTATTATATATAATAATTATAATACCTGTTTTCTTAATATACAAAATCTTTTTAATACCTGGAATAATATGTTTTTACTATGGAGGAGAGACTTACAATTATTAAAATGATAATATTCCCCAAGATTTTATACTTAATACAATCAATAATACTTCCACCTACAAAAATAATTATCAAGAAACTGAACACACTAATGTTAAATTTCTTATGGGCACCTAATAGACCTAGGATTGCATTAAAGAAACATACTAATAGCTGGTCTCAAGGGGTATTTCTTTTCCAGACTTTAATTTATATACTATCTCTTCTATTGTAAAAGTTATTACTTTATTAATAGATCAGTCATATGTCACAAAATGGAAAGATTATTGGGAGCTAATTAGTATACACTCCATGAAAATCTCCTTAACACATAAAAATATGATTGTAAATAACTCCATGTTATGGTTACTAAAGGAATTTTGTACTTCACCTATTACACCTAAACATATGGTTTGTTACCCATTAAATATTATTATTAGTTATCGTAACTTTATATTCATGCACCCTAAGTATAGGGAATGGAATTTTATTGTATTTCCTATAATGTATACTCAGGGTATGCTTTTGTCATCTACTTCTGAAGGAACTCATTTAGCTATAGATAATGATCTAAAGTACTGGTATCAGTTGATATCTGATAATAAAGTTAAAAATCTAGATTTCTTAAAACAAGAATTTGATCTAAGAGAAACTTGCTGGTTAGAGGTTCAGACCTTTAGACAACATCTCATTAATAAAATAGATTTAATGTCTATAACTGTTAAAGAATCTATTCCAACACTGATTGATTACTTGATATTAAATTTACAACATAAAGTTTCTGATAAAGGTAAACTTTCATACATACATAAAGTTATCAGACAAGAAACTTTTACAGTGTAGATTCATACTGGAATTATTTCACTTCTATTAATGGGGACCCACCAAATCAACAAGATAAACAATATATATTGGAATCTGCTTATAGAACTACGTCTTCCATTGTCTGGAGACTTTATACATGGAATTTTTACATAGATCTTTTATACACCTTTGATGATGAATAAAATAAATAATAAAGATAATCTATGTAAGAGATGTAATGTAGAAATTAATGCTGACTGGGCTCATATGTTTTATGACTGTATAAAATTGAAAGAATACTGGAAGTCAATTAATGAATTTTGCAGGCTCTTTTACAGATAATTTCATTATTTCTAAATCTCTTATATTATTCAACACACCTGTACCTTAAAGTGTTAAAAAGGTTAAGCTTCCCTTGTTATGGTCTATTCTAGCAGTGGCTAGGAAAATAATAACTAGAAATTGGATTTCAGGTACACCTCCTTCGTTCAATGAATTTAAAAATGTTATGAATATAGTGTGCCATATGGAAATAAACACAATTAGGACTAGAACAAATAGAAAAACATCTTAATTTATTGTATGGGATAATTTACAAAATTTGTTAAAAAAATTTTAATTTCAATAGCATGGTATTTTAGTTTAATTAATTGATCTGATTGTAGTGGATGTCTTTGTAAATACTTTAGTTGTTTTGTTGAATATTATAATAATACCTATTTTTAATTACTTGTATAAAATTGTTATGATATTTCTCTTATATGTTAAAACAATAAACCTGTTTTGAAAAAAAAAGAACCTACTATTGGCATTTTGTCTTTCCAACTTGATGGCTCCCCTACCTTTTGTTCCCCACCTTGCCTCCATGGACACCTGTATGCCACATGGCCTCACTGGTTGCATTCAAATCCTTGGATGCTTTTGCCTGTGATTGGCATCTACTTCTCTAAAGTACAGGCCAACACTAAGGGACTCTGGCTAATAAAGTTTACAGGTGACTGCAAATTTGGAGCCAGTATTGAATCCCCAAATTATGTGGATATTCTACAAAAGGGCCTTACAGAAACAGATGCCTGGTGCCAGAGCCATGGGCTCAAGCTTAATGCCAAAAAATGTATAATTATCTCCGTTGGAAAAAAAAACATGTACCCATGAATTACCACAAAGGTGGCAGTACACTAAACATCGAAAGTGTGATGAGAGAAGGGACACAGGTGGACAGTGGTCTCACTTTTGATAACCACATCACCACAACAGTCAGGAAATCCTTCTATGTGGCACACCTCATCACTAAGGGCTTTTCATCCAGAAAAAAGGAGGTCATTGTCCCACTGTACTCATCCCTCATTAGACCCATTAAAGAGTATAATTTCCCATTTGGTATGTACCTCACAAGACATCTGCAACAGCTGGAAAGGCCACAGAAACACCTCACTAAAAGAATCACAGGCCTAAAACAGATGCCATATGCTGACCATCTGAAAAAACTACAGCTATACTCTGTGGCATATTGTCTATTCAGAGGCGATCTCTGCTTAACATACAAGGCCATGTCAAACCCAGAGCTGTTGGACATGCTCCACTTAAAGAATTCACAATCCCTCAGAGCCATACGCTCCAGGGATCTAAACCTTGTCATCACAATGAACAAAACATGCTGGAGGGATAGTTTGCTGACCCAGAGACTCCCCATACTCTGGAATAGACTGCCCATACATGTCAAGCAGAGTGCCTCCTTGGCCCTCTTCAAAAGGAACCTTGATGATTGGATGGGAGATAGGAAATTCACCCCAGGGATCATGTCAGTCACCCTGCTAGATAGGGGTCCGGAGAAGTAAATATTGTGGGCAGAAATATCCAGAGAATTGTTATGGCTAGGCTTGTATAGGCCCTAGGGCTGACAGCCTAGTACCAACCTATGAACCTATGAACCGTAGCTCCTGGACGTGTACCAGGACTAGTGGCTTCCCCTGCTACTGGCAGGTTCTGTTGTGGTAGTCTGTGCTGCCCACCATGGGTTCCTTAGACCCATGAGCAGTACCGGGTGTCCCCTACCTGTGCAGGGCTGCCCTGCTTGCCAGGTATAGGTCTCCATTCTTCCCCAACTCATCTGAAGTAGCACATTGTCTGTCAGCTAACCAGATCCTCATGTCCTCAGGCAAAGTGCTAAGGGCTTGTTCCCTCAGAAAAACATCAGCAAGCCCTTCAAAAGTGGTGACCTGACATCCACTCACCCACCTATGGAAGTAAGTGCTCAGTTCAGCAACATATTCACACAGTCTTTCATCGGCCTTGTGTCTATGCTCACAAAACATTTTCCTATACATTTCAGGTGTTAGCTTAAACAGTTCTAAAAGACATTTCTTAACAGCAGTATAATAAAAACATGCAGCATCAGACATTTTAGATAAAACAGTTACAGCTTTACCATGGAGTAAGGCAGTCAGGAACTGTACCTAGAGCCCTTGGTCATCTTCATACTGTTTACATACCCTCTCAAACATATGAATGAAACTATCAAAATTATCCCCCTCTTTAAACTGCGGAAGACATTAACTGACCTTTTGTGCTACTGGGGTCCAGTTACTCCCTTCCCCATTACCTCTATGACTCTGGTGAAGGGTCAGCATCTCCTTCTCATGCTGCCTCTGTCTTTCCTTTTCCTCAGCTTCCAGATGTAATGGTTTCTCATTCTCCTCAGCCTGTAGACTCCGCAGTCTCTCAGCTGCCTCTAATTCCAAATGCCTGGCCTCCAACTCAAGTCTCCTTAGTTCCAGCAGGACTTTTAATTCCACTGCAGAAAGGTTGAACTGTCCATTCTCCAATGGTATTATATCTCCACTGTCAGTCTGATTGTCCTCCTGGTTGCTCTTTTCTGATGCAGCTGTAACCAAGGCTGCAATCAGATTTGCCTTAGTCAGGTTTTCATGCACCAGTCCCCTAGCCTGGCACATCTCTGCCAGCTGGCTCCTTGTCAACTTTCCATACTCCTCTGCTGACATACTGCCTGCTCACCCTGACTAACTTAGCTAACAAAAGAAATAAAACAATTGTGATCTGAACTCTGAGTATTCACTGTGTGGCTGTTTTAGAGCACAAAAACACCTTCAAAGCTCACTGTACACAACCTACAAGATTCACTCTACCCACACCACTACAAGCCAATTAGTATTTGCCAAGGGATTAATATGTGATGCGGATATCCCACTGCTGCCAAAAAATTAATATGTGAGGATATCCCAACCACTGCCACCAATTATGTTATGCTCATGCCCTGGCCCAGCAATCAAGGAGCCTCAATCCTCACTACTACCACAAGAGAGGGCATCTCATATATGAGGAAAGGATAACAAATACAGACAGTAAAGTGCAATTTCTCTTAAGAGCACACAGAGATCACAGTCAGTCTGGGGCTGGTTGCTCCCTTGCTCTCCAGGTCCCCAATAAGACTCCCCACTGGCACAGCTATAGGGTCCAGATCTCAGCCTAGTCAGCAAGCTAAAACCTCTAGCACTCTCTCTGTCCAACCAGTGCTTCATTTCCCTGCCCACGAAGCTGACACACACACTTTGAGAAGAGTTTATACAACCACACAGACACGTCTGGGGAAGGCTGGCACAGGTTTTCTAGCTGTGCCCCTTTTTCCCAGACTATATTGTAGTACCAGCTGCCACCACCCACTAATAATTATCAGCTGCTCAAAAGCCCTTAAAAGTGTATCCAATTATCAGCGTGCAATATTATTATCCAATTGGTAGTATAACCCAGGGCTAAAGCTATAGGAGTGGCTTTGTACAATTTTACCAAAGGCATACAAGTACTCTAAAGAGCTTAAATTATCTCTACACAAACCAGCTACAGTTAAAAGGTTTTAAAATATTTAATAATAAATAATTAAAACCACAAGACAATACTTTCTACTACACAGGGCTAGTCAAGAGTTCAGAGATCACACAGCAATACTTAAAATAATTCAGTAGTACAGTTCTGACATCACAGAAAAGCACTTAGTCTAATTGTTCTAGTCCCCCCAAAAGGAGAAATATCTATCCCACCAGAGTCTAGCCTCCCAAACATCTCAGATGCCCAGGTGAGAGCTGCTCTCTCTAAAGCAAAAAACACAGCAACAATGGGACCGGACGGTGTCCCCGGCTGTGTGCTACACAAACTCAATGAGGAACTAAACCCACACATAAGGCTGCTGTTTAATCTTAGCCTTACTACAGGATACGTACCCAAAGAATGGTGTACGGCAACTGTGGTCCCACTTCACAAAGGCGGTGCTTCTACGGACCCTGGAAATTACTGCCCCATAAGCTTGACGAGCCTTGTCTGCAAAGCTATGGAGAGGATCATAATGGAACTCATAAATAAAGACATTGGGGACCTACAGACACTGGATCCTACCCAATTTGGCTTTGTCAAGGGCAGATCCTGCCTCTTGAACTTGGTCGACTTTTTCGAAACAGTCACTAAGGCCATTGATGAGGGTAAGGCAGTTCACACAGCCTACCTTGACCTAGCAAAAGCGTTTGACACAATACCCCACTAGGGCATCATAGAAAAGCTCACCAGCTTAGATGTAAACCCATATGTCACAAGATGGGTTGAAAACTGGCTCAAGGACAGAACCCACAGGGTTAGAGTTGCTGGTGCCATGTCAGACTCTAAGCCGGTCATGAGCGGTGTCCCACAGGGCTCAGTCCTGGGCCCCCTCTTGTTCGGCATTTATTTTTCTGAAGTGCAGGCAAACATAGGGGGATTGTGGCTGACAAAATTTGCAGATGACTGCAAACTGGGCACCATAATTGACACTCCATCAGACACAGACATCCTCCATAGAGGTCTCATAGAAATGGATAACTGGTGCCAGAGTCATGGCCTTAAGCTAAATGCCAAAAAATGTATAGTCATACCCTTTGGGAAAAACAAGGTAACCCTAATTACCACATAGGTGGTAATCCATTAAACACGGAAGACATTATCAGGGACCTGGGGACCCAAGTTGACAGTAACCTCTCTTTTAACACTCACATTGCCAAAGTGGTTAGGAAGACCTTCTACATTGCCCACCTGATCATAAAGGGATTCACATCCAGATCAGGAGAGGTCATTGTACCCCTGTACTCTTCACTTATCAGACCAATGATTGAGTACAATGCCCCATTCGGAATGTACCTTACCCGACACCTGCAGCAGTTGGAAAGACCCCAAAAGTTCCTCACCAAAAGGATAAAGGCTCAAACATATGTCATACGCTGCCCGACTGAAGAAACTCCAGCTCTATTCAGTCGCATACCGTCTGCTCAGAGATGATCTGTGCCTGACATACAAGGCCATGTCCAACCCGGAATTAATGGACATGCTCCACCTCAAAAAATCCAAATCCACCAGAGCCACGAGAGCAAGAGACTTAAACCTCAACACGGATATAAATAGGACGTGCTGGAGGGACAGATTCATCACCCAGAGACTCCCTACACTATGGAACAGAATCCCAGTCCATGTGAGGCAGAGCCCCTCACTGACTCTGTTCAAGAGAAATCTTGACGAGTGGATGGGAGATCGTGGGTTTACCCCGGGAATCATCTCTGTGTCACTGCTGGACAGAGGCACAGCAAACTAATGGGTATAGTATTCTCATCCTAAGGGGTGGTAAAAGCTACACACACTCTGGCTAGGCTTATAAATGCCCTAGGGCAGATAGCCTAGTATGAACCTATGAACCTATGAACCTATGAACCTAGCTATTTCTAAAAGAAAACGCAAGTCTAAGATAACTTACATAAGACAACAGGCAGTGCTGTGAGTTAGATGGTCAAGACAAAAATGCTTAATAATCTCAGTTTCTCTCTGTTTAAATTGAAATTGCAGTTCTGATAAGCATTACTTCATTATTTTACACTTTCCTGGAGTTCCCAAGCTACACATTAACTGCATTTACATTCATAACATCTCCCTTTTGTTATCTTGCAGCTGGTCAGGAAACAGAGCAATAAAAATACATTTGCATGTTTAAATCTTGAAATTTAACTCTTGGTTAAAACAATAGAAAGAATGTCTTCATCTAGACAGACTGGAGCCGACTTTAGATCAAAAGGTCACAACATGCTTTTATTAGGTCAGTAGAGAGCACTGTTGTCACATTTTTGTAACAGCATTTTTTTCATTTAAGACAACAAGCCGGTGATTTGCATTATTTTCTTTCAATTAGGAAAACAAGTTTGTAGTTCAACATTCATATTTACAAATGACAGAATTATCTATAAAATTCTATCTGACTAGGCTGGCAGCCTTCACCCATCTCTACCAGTCTTCACATATACAATACAGACTAACATGACTATTGCACGTGCCGCAGTGCCTTTGTGTTACAAAATGTGTAACTGTGCTTCTAAGGTGGGTGAAATCTGTAGAGGCCATGACTAGGTTGGCAGTGGGGGAGTTAACAGGGTGGAACAGGCACACAAAATGGTATAACCATTGCATACACACAGGCAAGAGAGCCACAGAGGACATGCATACAGAAACACATATTTTAGTTGAAGGTATGAAAAGTTCTTATAGCCAGAACAATAAGTCATTTCATAGTGTTGGTATTTTTAGATATAACCAGCAGTTTAAAAGTATAAGCAACATTGTTCAACGTAACTGGAATGTATTCAATATTAATAAAGAATTTTTGGATATTGTGGGAATAAAACCTAATATTGTTTACAAGAAGGACATTACTATAAAAAACATGGTAGAGAGGGTACAAGAGATTCACTCTGGGCCCAAGGGAATGTTTAAATGTGTTTTTTGTCTGCAGTGTAAACATATTCTAGAAGGCACAGAGTTGTTTATCCCAAATTATGGCAAATATATATACAAGAAAAAATTTACCTGTAACAGCAAGGCTGTTGTTTATATAGGGACATGCACACAATGTCCTTGTTTTTATATCGGGAAGACTATTAATGCTCTTAGGAGCAGAATGTATCAACATTCCTATGATATTAAAAAACAAGATTTAAAAAATATTCTGGCAGTGCACATTATTAATAATGAGGGACATGATTTTAGATTTTCAGTATTAGAACAAGTTACAGTTGGAGATAGAGGTGGTCCCCTTAATGATTTTTTGGAAAATAGGGGACTAATATGGCAGTTAAAAACTAATGCAACATCATTTCCAGGTTTAAACACGAATACATCTATCAGTTCCACTCTCAGATTAAAATCTGAAGGTTATTTTTGAATAAAAGTATAATAAATTAAGGATTTTTATGGTTTGAACAAAATACAGTGTATTTTCTATGTTTTTTTATTGTAATATGGTTTAAAACAATGTATTTAATATTTTAGATATCTCAATGGGGTTGTAGTAATTGAATTCAATTTAAGTAATTTCATTATGATGTAATTAACCATGAAGGCATGTATTTGTATATAAAGGGTTTAGTTCACTATGTATGTGTATTCTGAAGAAGTTTTTATTAAAAAACGAAAGCGCTAAATAACAGGATTTCATGGATCTCGTCTTTTTTTCCTGGTTGTTTTTAGTTTATTTGTGGCTGTGATTTTTATTTTGTTTCAAGATTATGGAAGGAGGAGATGGTAGAGATCCACCACACTTAGTTCATTGGCCTCATCTTTACATCACCTGAACTGCACAGTTGGAAATCTGGTTTCTCTTATGGAGAAACTTACTCAATGTGAAAGGGAAGGTTCGCAGGCATTACAGGTGGCTTGCCCTGGTCGGACCTACAACAGTATCGCAGGGGACGAGTCAAGCAATTTTGACATCACACCAGCTCAATGGCAACAACGAGGGAGAGAAAATGCTTCAGTGAGGGAGGACGAACGGTTTTCCCCTAATGGAAGCATACCTAACAGCAATTTAACCTACAATGGACGGAAAACCCTAAGCCAGTGGCTAGAAGGGGACTGTGAATGGGGTACTACACCATCTAAACATCGGGACAACAATGGCTCATTTCAGGAGCAGCTCAACGACTTGGAATGTTTAACATTTGAGTATCGAAAATTGCAGTTAGAAAATAGTTATCTACGCAAATGTAAATGGAGAGAACTGGTGCCAAAAGGACTCTGATTATGGCGATATCTGTCAGGTTTGGTTAAAAACTCAGAACTTCATGTGGAACTGATTGCATTATCTAACCGACATGGTTGTGAACTTTTGGACTGCCTTATTACTGATAATGATAAAAAAATGGTAAAACTAAATGACAGAATTAAACAAGTGAATAATATTTTACAATCTGATTTATTATTCGAGTTTAACAAAGTAAAGTTTGATAATATATTTAAGAATGTTGATCAGTTTATTACAGATTTAAAGTACAAAAAAGAAAAAAAGCTTAGAAGGGATGAAAAGGAGTATGCTAAACAGAGAGCATACCCCCCACCCCCTTTAAGTCATAAGAAGGTTTCTAATAACTATAACCAGTACCAGGACTATAGCCATGTATCTGATGGGGAACCTGGTGATGTTAATGGTTTTAATGATGATGAAAATATTTTTGGTTTGGACCCTTTAGAGTTTCCCCCTCTGAGGAGATCCGAAAGGATCAGGAACCAGAGGGGGGGAGGGGACAACATAATTCGAACTACAACAACAGAGGCAGGGGGAGGGGGAAAATGTATTAGATATGTTTGAAAGCCTCTTCTTGGAAAATGGTTTTACAGATATAAATATACTGAACACAGTGAATGACTTGCTTGAAGCTTCACATGTTTTAAGGGACACTATAGATACCTCTGTTCAGATTATTACCAATAGTAATGGTGACTTCAAAATGTATAATTATAGTGACTGCATATTGGACAAAAGTATAGCAAATATTTTTGAAAGAGGCTTGTCTTTTGTGCCAAGTAAAAAAGGGACTGTGGATGAAGCATTAATAGATTTAAGGATGTATGCAAGAAAGCTGAATTTTCAGTTTTATTTCAAAGGACTGCATGATATTAATATTAATAGTGGTAATAACAATATATGTAAAAGATCTAGCACTTTCAATCCTCCACTATGCCCTATTGTACAGATGTTTGAAAAAATGTGTGATTATGATATTCACATGTTATTTAAGAAAAGTAGTAGGTCAACCTACAATGAAAATAATCTGGATAAGAAAGAGGTGGAATTACTAAAAAATCTATGTAATAATGACAAGATTAGAATTATGAAACCGGACAAGGGGGGAGGATTAGTTATAATGGACACTAATTCCTATATTGATAGAATGCTATTGTTTCTTCACACTGATACATATTGTCAGATGAGTGTGAATGAGAAAAATATATCATATAGGAAAGTGGACATCATGCTGGAAAAACTTCTGTTAAATAGACAAATCTCTTTTGATAAATGGTCTTATATGACAGTAAAATATCCAAAAATTCCTACTACTTTTGGTATACCAAAAGTACATAAGGATCTCAACAAACCCCCCCCCCTTAGACCTATTGTTGACGCAAAGGCTTCAAAAACATATTATATTGCCAGTTTTATAGATATTCAATTAAAAAACATTTTACAAGACTGTAATTGGATAGTAAAAGATTTGTGGGACTTACTTAAGAAAATTAATAAAAATATGTATAATCATAGTTTAATCTTTGTAACAATTGATGTCAAAGATTTATTTTCTGTTATCCCACATGATACTGGAACTGAATGGTTCTATTCATATTTATGTCAATACACTAAAATGGGGCATGATAGGATTCTTACATTAAGAAGCCTCATGGAGTTAGTATTGGACACTAACATTATAGTATTTCAAGAACAACTATTCAAACAATGTAATGGTGTAGCCATGGGGGCTATTTGTGCACCCATTTTTGATAATTTAGTTCTAGCATTCTGGGAGAAGGAATATGTATTCACCAGTAAATATGCACAACTTTGGCAATATTATGGGCGATATTTGGATGACATCGTCATCCTATGGAATGATAGTGAGGATATGTTAAATGAATTCCTTGAGTTTATTGGTGTTAGTACAGAATTTCTGGAATTTTCTCATACCATTTCGGATGAGAAAATTAATTATTTAGACATCACCATAAGTAAAAATAGAATGGAAAGTTGTTTTGAAACGACAATTTTTAGGAAACCCACTTATTTCAATATACTTTTACATTTTTCCAGTGTTCACCCTATCTATCAGAAGAAGTCACTAATAAAAGGTCAAGGGGTTAGACTAGCAAGAATGGTTTCAGACTTCTATGAGTTTTTAGGTCAAATAGAAATTCTTAAAGGTATGTTGGTTAGTAGAGGCTATCCCTTAGAATTTGTGGAAAATACATTAAAGAAGGTGGTATCTAAAAGGGAACAAGGTATATTTTTTCCATTATTAGGTAAGGGTCCTAATATTTTAGTTGAAGGTATGAAAAGTTCTTATAGCCAGAACAATAAGTCATTTCATAGTGTTGGTATTTTTAGATATAACCATCAGTTTAAAAGTATAAGCAACATTGTTCAACGTAACTGGAATGTATTCAATATTAATAAAGAATTTTTGGATATTGTGGGAATAAAACCTAATATTGTTTACAAGAAGGACATTACTATAAAAAACATGGTAGAGAGGGTACAAGAGATTCACTCTGGGTCCAAGGGAATGTTTAAATGTGGTTTTTGTCTGCAGTGTAAACATATTCTAGAAGGCACAGAGTTGTTTATCCCAAATTATGGCAAATATATATACAAAAAAACATTTACCTGTAACAGCAAGGCTGTTGTTTATATAGGGACATGCACGCAATGTCCTTGTTTTTATATCGGGAAGACTATTAATGCTCTTAGGAGCAGAATGTATCAACATTCCTATGATATTAAAAAGAAGATTTAAAAAATATTCTGGCAGTGCACATTATTAATAATGAGGGACATGATTTTAGATTTTCATTATTAGAACAAGTTACAGTTGGAGATAGAGGTGGTCCCCTTAATGATTTTTTGGAAAATAGGGAACTAAGATGGCAGTTAAAAACTAATGCAACATCATTTCCAGGTTTAAACACGAATACATCTATCAGTTCCACTCTCAGATTAAAATCTGAAGGTTATTTTTGAATAAAAGTATAATAAATTAAGGATTTTTATGGTTTGAACAAAATACAGTGTATTTTCTATGTTTTTTTATTGTAATATGGTTTAAAACAATGTATTTAATGTTTTAGATATTTCAATGGGGTTGTAGTAATTGAATTCAATTTAAGTAATTTCATTATGATGTCATTAACTATGAAGGCATGTATTTGTATAAAAAGGGTTTAGTTCACTATGTATGTGTATTCTGAAGAAGTTTTTATTAAAAAACGAAAACGCTAAATAACAGGATTTTGTGGATCTTGTCTTTCTTTCCTGGCTGTTTTTAGTTTATTTGTGGCTGTGATTTTTATTTACTATAGTGCTATGTACATATTGCATGCACCATGGAGATTATATCTCAGGGACATAACTCACAACCTCTTACACAATTAATCTTGGGAATGTCTTCATGAATGGTGGGATAAACCACTGTTCTCACATATTGCTCTTGCAAACCTAGACAGATTTTGCATCAGCATGATGTTTCAGACAGGTATGATGTCTGAAGCTGATATATCTGTCAGTACGGCAACTGTCACATGTTTTCCAATGATTTGTCATAATGCCCCAGTGTTATAAGACACGGACCACATATATGTTGCAAACATCTGGACATTCTGCATACATCTGTACAGATGACTGGTGTGGCCTGTAGAGTTTGGCATGGTGCATCTAAGGTGGATTACATCATCAGGCTCTTTAAAGTAATGTCATTGTGAGGGGGTCAACAGGCCTTAAAATGGTATAACCAATACACACAACAGCAACAGAGGATATTCTTCACACACAAACACACATATTCAGTAGTATAGTTGTCTGTACTGAATGCACACAACAGCCACAGGGGATATTCTTCACGCACAAACACACATATTCAGTAGTATAGTTGTCTGTATGGAGTTTCAGTCCCCTACCTATGGACATGTATTATAGTGCTACCTGCTTATTACATGCACCATGGAGCTTATATGCCAAGACAGTGTCCAACAGTGGATCTAAGGTAGATGACATGAACAGGCCCTGTAAAATAATGCAATGGGGGGGGGTCACCAGGGTGGAACAGGCCACAGAATTGTATAACCAATGCACACAGGGAACAGGGGCCTCTATCACACACAAACAGTTGCTAGTGATGAGATTTGAACCCCTACCTATCTAACTTTCTGTATTATAGTCCTTTGCAATCATCACATGTGCCGCAGGGCTTAAACAGCTAAAGGGTATTCAAAGGTGCTTCTAAGGTGAATAACATCAGCTAGCTTTGTAAAGTAGGGCAATGGGAAGTTTACTGGGTGGAAAAGGACTCATAATGCTTTAAACTACAAACACATGCACACACACACACACACACACACACACACACACACACACACACACACACACACACACACACACACACACACACATACAAACACACACACGACAGGAGATGTGAGATTACAACCCCTACCTCACTACTATTACACAATGGAGCTTATCTTCATACTGACATATGCCAGTGGTTACAATTGGTGTGAAAATGTCTGCATCAGGACATCGCTCTATGCCTTTCAGGGTGTCTATCTCCCTATGCCTCTCTCTCTCTCTTTCTCTATCTGTCTGTCTGTATCTGTTTCTACCTGTCTCTGTCAGTCTCTCCCTCACCCTATCTCTGCCTGTCTATAATTGATATATTTGTATATGTTACCTATATATATATATATATATATATATATATATATATATATATATATATATGTGTGTGTGTGTGTGTGTGTGTGTGTGTGTACATCTATCACACTCAACAGATGTAGATATATTACATATGTGCCACCTCTAGATAGCTGT
Organism: Protopterus annectens; assembly: GCF_019279795.1. Classification (NCBI taxonomy): domain Eukaryota; kingdom Metazoa; phylum Chordata; order Ceratodontiformes; family Protopteridae; genus Protopterus; species Protopterus annectens. The sequence continues at coordinate 1,722,065,015 of NC_056732.1, read as the reverse complement.
GGGTAATCCTGTCTGATGGGGTGGGGGGAGACAGTTAAGGTGTACATAGCTGTCTGTATGCAAAGACATATCTGGACAACAAAGTTGTGTAGTCAGATGTGGGTTTATACATGGGTTGTAATTCTCTAAGTTTTGGACCATGCCCTGTATGGCCTTCAGTAGAAAGAGTTTGACTCCATTCCAGAGCTAGCTGTACTCCAGTCCAGGATTTTGTGTGCTATAGACGATTGGCTGATGCACCTTTGTAAACAGTTCAGCACCTCAGTGATATACGGTGTGAGGAATATACTGGCTGTGTGCTGTCCGTATTAACTGAGTCACATCCTGGTATGGGTAGAGAGTGCACTGGACTGAGCTGAGCTTTCCATAATATGTGTGGTATATTCCACATAGCACTGTAATTTCCTGGTATGCGAGTGGCAGGTCAGTATAGAGTAATGTGAGGGTGCACTGACAGACATTTGTTTACTGATCCCATACACTGCAGGGAACTATGTTACAGCAGAAGCTGTTCTACTGTGCACATTCTATGATTGTCTGACCAGTGGTTCACCTTCGCCTTATATGTGTCTCTTTGTTCTTCTGTAGTCCAGTCACAGCCTTTGTCTACAGTTGCTGCTATGTATTTGTAGTTATGGTGTGAGTGGGGTAGAAGCGGTAACATCACACAGGGTTACAGACTTCACACCTCTGACTATACCTGTTTAGCAGGTTGTCCATCATTGTGCCCCAAACATCTGCTGTGGTCCTCAGACGGGTTGTGTTGCACTGTTATTCTAAGGCTACAGGTTGGCCTTAGCTCTCATACTCTTACAGACAGACATCTGTACAAGCCCATATATAACAGTCTGACACAGGCCCAGACATGCAGACAAGCTCTTACTATTGTTCTTCCAAATGTACACAGTTGGTAGAATAGTTTTGTATTAGCTTGCATTTATTTATGGGTATGAGATCTGCATCTCAACTGTCTGCCATTCCTGTTTTCACATCAACCTTTATTGGTTTGCCAATAGTTTGGTAGGCAAATGCAATGTTATAACAAACAGAACAGATATATGAGGCATACATGTGGACATACTGTGACACCCTGTCATTCCAGGGGTATGGATGGTACCCAGTGACTTGTTGTCAGTACTGAGACAGTGATGTGGCAGCCTTTATATCCTGGCACTACACTGGCTTGTCACAGCCTGCTGTTGTACTAGGCACTGTGGAGGTTACTCAGACCTGTCCTATGGGTTGCATCTTTGCCAAGGCCAGGGCATACTGGGCATGCCTACGTCTGCCTACAGGGACAGGCTGAGGGGGTTCCTCCTCTGAGTCCCCCTGTGCCTGTGGGGACCTTGGCAATGGTGGGGGGCCGTGTCCCCCTTCCCTGTGATGTTCTTGCTGCAGCTGTTTCTACAGGATCATATTGTGTAGCGTGGCAGATACTATGAACGTCTGTGCATATGTGGATAGAGTGTACTTCAGGGATCCACCAGATATGTCAGTGGAGTGGAACCATGACTTCAGCAGCCCAAACGCATGCTCTACAATGTTTCTAGTTTGTGCGTGTGCCTCATTATGGCATTCTTCAGTGTGTGTGTGTGTGCATTTCTGATGGGTGTCATCATCCATATTTCCAGAGCATAACCCACATCCCCCACTAGATAGCCACATGGAATGCCCCCCCCCCCAGCAAATACCTGGTATAGCTGTGAGGCATGACAGATGTGGGAGTCGTGATAATTGCCAGGGCTGCCAGCACACATGCTGATTATAATGCTCTGGGCATCGCACATGACCTGACAGTTGATGGAGTGATAACCCTTGCAGTTGACGTAGACTCTACCCTCCTTACCGTGTGCTGCTTTGATGTGCACATGATTGCAATCTATGGCACCCTGGACCTCTGGGTAGTGTGCTACATGGTAGAAGAGTCACATATTGCTGGTCCTCTCCTCAGGGGTGTTGGGGAAATAAATATGCTCACTGCCATGTGTTAGCATGACAGACAGGAACCGGTGAAGTACTCTGGATGGGGATGCTTGTGAGACCCCCATGATGTCCCCAGTAGGTCTTTGGAAAGTACCTTTTGCTAGTATTCTTAAGGCGACACATACCTTTGCTTCCACTAGGACTGGTTCCCCTCTGCTATCTCAGGGTCTGAGGTGAGGGTGGCAGAGCTCAGTGCATTGCTGTAGTATGTCCCTGTCCACCCTGTGGTGCTCTACTATCTCCAGCTCATGTAGCCTCTGAAAGGTTACCCTGGGTCAGAACACTCTTCTCCTCCTCAGTCTGGGCTGGTTGTAAGCATCATCCTCATCACTGCTCTCAGCCTGTAGCACATAGAGATGTAGTAAAGCAGCAGCAGCCCCTATCATTCTGGCCTTTAAAATTCCCAAATGTGTACTCCAATGGTGCAGAGTATGTGGGAAAAATCAGATTGAAGGGTGTCTGCTTACTTTATACTGGTATGCTGCAGATGCAGTCTGTGTGATTGGCTGACTATGATACATTCCACCTGCCAGCTACATTATTGAGGAGTTTGAATGGGCCACTGTGAGTGGCAAAGGGCTTATTAGTCATGTATAGTTGATTGCCTTTTCTCGGCTATCTCCTTTTATTTATTTATTTTGTTCAGTTTCCTCCACTTCTAAGCCCCATGGCACTCTGTGCAAACCTTTGGAGCTAGTGTAAATATTGCTGAGCAGAAAGGACTCTCCCCATGTACACAAGCATGCTCAGCATTTCTTTACCCAGCTAAGCACAGCTTAGCAGCCTCAGACATGACTTCCTGCTTAGCTGTGCTTAGCTAAGCACAAACAGGAGCCGCTGAGCTCCAATGTACTTACACAAACCATGACACATACCCTTTTCATGTCAGCTGCCTCTTCTGCCTACACTACCATGTTGTAGCCTATAGATGGTTAGGTACCTGCGAACACGGTGGCCCATTTTGCTTTTCAATAAACTTAGCTCATTTACATACACCTAACTGTGTATACCCTAGTTACTACACTACACCAGAGCCCATGTCCCTAGCAACCACTATAATCTGCCTACTAGCCAGTATAATGAGAAAATTCAATATGCCTTAATATTTCATATTTTACTATTTTAATTTTTTATTTTACAATCTATTATGTTTGCACATCACTGCGCACTGCTTAAAGATATCATATGTATTAAAAAATGTTTGATTTTTCATTAATTGCATCACTTTTAAATGTCAATGGCCAACATTTTGGCCAGTGACATGCCTACTGCACCTAATACATTATTTTATTTGAGTTGTCACAGCCCTGTTTTTATGTTTACTTTCTGGTATGCGGTTTGTAACTGCATACCTCTGCTTCCTGGATTGCAAATTCACCTCATTTGCATGGTTTTCAACAGCAAATGAGGTGATTTGCATTATGCCTTTGCTTTCATGTCAGAACAGTGTTGGGAGGCTTATGCATGCCCCTAGCCTTGCTTCTTGGATCGCTCGGCCTTCTGACTTTGTGTTCAGCCCATGGCACTATTCCTACATGGAGAATCGCTCCATGTAGGGCTTATTGAATTACCCCAATATGTCTGGAGGCTGTGTCTAAAAGCTTGAATTGTAACTGCTTGTCTCTGCAGTACCTCAGCACTTGAATAAATTATCCTCTGCATTCTCTTGTTCAAAACGGAGAAATCATGTTCCACACACATTCTGGATTCTGAAGTTATTAGGTAATTACTAGACTGCCATAAAAATGAAATTCTCCTTGAATTTGTTACATGTAAATCTAGTCAAGATCAGTCTACATCTGCTCTCACTCCCCTGATTCCCTGTTACAAAGTCACAAACAACCTAACACTCTCCAATTTGAACTCATTAGGGGAATTCTCACTCACTTGTCCAGGTGATCTCACAGAAAAGCCACACAGCCTCTGCATCCAGTTTTTTCTAGAGATCCACAGAAATGGACAATTTTCCCTTTAGCCTGATGAAAATATTCAGTTAAATTTTCTTGCAACATCTCAGTCCTGGCCTTGACAGCTACAGTCCGGATTTTCTATTCTGTCAACTGTGTAGTAATTACTGAACATCTGAATGCTCAGATTACCTGACTCCTACCTGAAATGATAAATTCCTCAATGCTAGTATTCATTTTTAACAGACTCATTTCATGCTTTATTTATTATGGATTCTTCATTTCAGAAGGTCTAGCAAAGAACGGTCTTACATGTGCAGCTTTTCTCCCCAGCCCTCCGCTGAAAATAGATTTTCACCCAGTTGGACTTTCCGGGTAACAAAATGTAGATAAATAAATAAATAATGAAAGAAATAAAATAAACTTAGATTTTGTTTTTATCTTTTTCTTTTATGGTTGACTTACACCTCAGTCCTCAGGTCTGAAGTCAGTGGAGGTACTTATCACGAGTACAAATGTTTTTGATTATAAATACTAAGCCACTTGCAGAATTATGTTCTTGGGGCATAAAGCTGTGATAAGGCAATGCTCTCACTGTGGTACCATCAGAGGTTCTTGGTGGCATCACCTAATCTGGCACCCTCACTATCCTCAAAAAAAAAAAAAAAAAAAGCTCCTTCCACTTGTATTACAAAAGATAAAAAAAGAGCTAAAACGGTTCAGTTCAGACTGCAAATACTAAATAAATAAATAAAACTCATCTTTCACTTTCAACTGTAGCAAACTGCTTCCTACATTTTTAGCAAGCAACTGTTATATTTTATGCCAAACACAAACCACTAAAGTGCTTCAGTTCAGTCAGCAAATACAATACCAGCATTCATTCTTGGATACTATTAATGCACTGGAGACTGATCTGTATCTGCCAATCCTGACCCCTAACACTTTGGACCTGGGACAGCTCCCCACTTTGTACCACTCTAGCCTCTGGATGCCATAAGTTCTGACTGAATTAAAATTGTACTTCCTCCCCAGTTGTCTAGATCTAATCTTGTTTGTAGTTATCATTATTTGTAATAAGTCATTTTCCTTCTTTGTATCAGGCATCTCATGCTGTATGAATCCTATGTCCAGTCTGCAGTTATCAAGTATATATATTATTCTAACAGATCTTCACTCATCCAGATTGTAACAGACTGCACAAAAGCAACATCTAAAAGCATTAATCAGCAAGCATTATATACTCATCGGACATTCCTTGGGCTCTGTGTTGTGGAATTTTCTGTTCTGGAGTGCCATCTGTACTCATTTTTAAATAATATATATACTGCAGCATTAAGTTTGCACATTTTAGATTTCAGTTATAAATGGTCTACTCACGCAGACCAGAAGTATGTCCTCATGGTAAATTCTCCACATTGTAGAGGTCTGTTCTACTCTGCCAACTGCCTGTAGTTGTCTTTAAATGATATGCATACATCAATACAGAAATGTATACCAGAGTACAAAGTTAACTTGCAGACAATGAAGAAAATGAGTTTTAGATATCAGCTATAATTTTCTTAATCCGTCAGATGTTATGAGCTCTGCATTATAGAGGTCTGATTTCCATTATGACAGCAAATTGAAGTGTCTTTAACCCAAATGTGGAAATATTTCATGGGTGTTCATATATTCAGGTCACTCTTGGACTGCATTAAATCTGACAAGCCACATCTTATGATTCAGATTTCAAATTTCCCTCTACAGAGAGGCAGGTGGACAACATGCCTTGGTGTCATGCAACATCATCAGAACAGTCAAAACCAGCTTTCATGGTTCTGATTGGAATGAGTCAAGGAGAGAGAGACGGCAGTGTCATTCTATATTCCACTTGGAATGCCCTGCTGCCACAGTATAGAGAGAGACGGCAGTGTCATTCTATATTCCAATTGGAATGCCCTGCTGCCAAAGCTCTCTGTCTTACAACAGACATGTTAAGGTCTAATGAGAGGCAGAAGGTGAACTAAGCAGGTCATGTGAGACTGAAGAAATCTGCTCTTTCAATTACAGATTATGCTACTCCAGGCAGATCTGTACTGGAGGGTGGCCATTGGTCATCTCTAGGGGGTGAATATTTGGTGGAGAGTTTACAGGAATAGTATTATGTACACAGCTGAGTTGTATCCTGTCCATACATATTCACATGTGTTCACTAATGCACATGGGCACACACACACACACGCGCGTGCACACACACACACACACACACACACACACACACACACACACACACACACACACGCACGCACGTACACATGGTCTACCTCACCTTATCACATGTTGAAAATGTCGAACGGCAATAATGTCATAAATGCCGTAGTGCGATCTCAGAGTTGGTATATATAATTAACGGGGGGTGTGGGGGCGCAGACCCCCACTAGAACAGTTTCGATGTACGGCATTTTCGATGTTTATGCCGTTCGATATTTTCATCTTTCGACAAGATAATATAGATGCCACACACACACACACGCACACACGCGCACACACACACACACACACACACACACACACACACACACACACACACACACACACACACACGCATACACTCTAGCAGACTAGCACTTGCAAAGCATGGTACATTCAAAATAATATCACATGCACTGAAATTAAAATAAAACAAGTTTCTTAACTGCAACCAGTGAGATATTGTTGCTGTTGTTTCTTCAGTTCTGCAAAACTCTGTCAGATTGTCAGTATAAGGGGTATCAAAGTGGCTGATATTATTTATCTCAACTTTCTGTCTAAATTATATTATTTTAATTAGCATCAGAGGTTTGCTCCAGTTGTATATTTCAGATGTTTTAAGGATGTGGTTAGATACAGAACTTGACAAGTCAGTATTTAGCATTTTTGGTCCATTTTATAATAATCTGTATAGCTCTCTGATAAATACAGAAAACAGTCAAAAAAAAAAAAAACACTATTTACCATAATTAGGGGAATCTACAAAACATACAGGAATACTCCTCTGAAAGTGACCTTCAGTTACAAAAACTATACACTATTGTTAAGAAATTTAAAGCAAAATAAACTAATGTAGTATGTGTGCTGCAAATGCTATCATTTTCTGTAACCAAGAAATTCATAAACACAAGCAGAGCAACAACATATTTTCAATAAAATAAAAAGGATGACACTACAAGTAACAAATTGCCACACCTGAATGATGACTGAAGAAGATTGTTGGGTAATACTTAACCTTGTCAGAATGCACAGTATCCTGTTTACAAATGCTAGCTAGTTTGGATATAAAAGTCTGTGTTTCTGTTACTTCTACAAATTACTGCTGCCCCCCTGATTAGAACAGTACGAACTGAGCATCTGCAGCTGTTAATGTTACTAACATGCAGAATAATGCAGATGATGAGGTACTTTATAGTGGCAACTGAGTTTGGTCTTCTGCTAACTGATTCCCCTCAGAGACAGAGTGCATACATAGAAAGGAAGCAATTATATCCAGATACCCAGGATGATATTTCATAAGGCTAAATGTCTAGGTTTGCTTCCCATTTGGATAAGTTGAGTTGGTATGTTCTTTGAGAAACTGATAGCTTGAATCTGTAGCTTCTTGAAATCAATTGCTTGTGTTTTGAAAGGTCATTTGCTAAAATCTCATAATATTTTAATTATCGTGGGGATTATTCTACTAGGATTTTAATCGGCAGTTGTTTTTATTCAAATGACATATCTGAAGAAATGCATGCAAGTGGTTATCAGGTAGGTTTTGAGTAGAGACATCTGTCTCAGCCTTTGTTGTGTGTTTCAGTTTTAAATAGGAGGACCAAAAACATTTTGGATAAAGCTCTTACAGATAATGCCTTTACCTAAGTCATTCATTATTAGAATGGAATGGTAGTTGAGAAATACATGAACGAAAGACACATTTCATTTCATAGGTTCATCATTTCTTAGATTTGGTTGTTAAGCTTAGGAACCACTGGCCTCCAAAAACCCTGAATGCTGTAGCTCCATGTTGATATTTTCTATTTCCAAGATGTTTATCAAGATTAATTTGAAAGAAGTTAATGATGGACTTCTGATTGTAAAGGGAAGTTTTGTTATAAAATCATGTAAGGAATTTTGAAAATTATCTGACAACCTTTTTTTTGTAATTGAGATTTATTTGTAGAATTAGGTTCCTGATCTTGCATTAGCTTCCCTAATAGGCATGCATTTTTCAAACACAATCAGATATTTTATAGACCGAACAAATGTTATCTTTTAGCAATATGAATATAATGTCAGCTCCTGAATGCCTTCTGAATTGTTCAGATTTCCCACCCTATGATTTTTCTTTTAAGGAATCACTGAACCTTTTCAAGCTAATGCAGGTAATTTCAGAAAGCTACAAACTGCTGCACTGTGCTACAATGACCTCCTTTGTAGTGACTATGTGCCTTTGGCTGCAAAATATACTTTTCCTCAGCCTGCTGAGATATTATAGTAACTTTCAAAATTATTTTCACATAAGACAACTAGAGATGAGTTTTGATTTCACTGTTGTATATAACATGAATTGGGCTGTAGCTTCCCAGTTCAGGCATGAATCTTTACACACACAATAATACTCTAAACCATGTTTAATCATTGTAATATGACATTTGCTGATGAACAATGTATAAATAGTTATATGACTGTGTAATCCATGATCATTTGTATGTTTTCTGTATTATTGAGTTATGAACAAAATTATACCAAGGATTCCCAATCAAAACATACTCAGCTCAGACATAACTCCCAGCATATCAGAAAACTTTTATTGCCGGTAATCACACCCTTCATCAATGCGGGGATTGAAGTCTGCACCTCTATAAATCCTGTAATTTAAACATTTAGGCTTAGAAATCATATTGTTAGTAACACAGGCAAATTATGCATTATCTAGGAATTAAAAAATGAATTCATTTTATTTTCCAGATTAGATTGACTGAGACAAATGCTTTTTTGCAAAGACTGCCACAGTCAGAAAGAAAAAGCTAAAGCTGATGTGTAATTACTTAGAAGTGATTATGCTAAGCCATACTTCACTGAGACAGCAATACATGGTGTAAAATATTTCGGCAGCAAAACTAAGTTACCATTAACCTATTCTATGCATAAAAAGAAAAAATATTTGAAGCTATAAAAAATAAATGTGAGATTTTAAACACTAATTCAGACAAACTGTAGATAACCAACCTAGTTTCATTTTTAAGAATGAGAAATATTTAAAAATGCTAGTATTTTATTAACACTGCACTCAGAAAAATAATATACAGAGTAGGAAGGGCACCATTTTATGTGGATTTCTTCTATGTGCAAACATGCTAATGTCAGTGATTGCTTTGTTTACTGAATAAATGATAAATGCCATAAACAAAATATGCTGACTGTATATTAATGCTTTGTATGTACTGCATCTGTGAAGTGAGTGTGATTCTATGTAAAGAAAACCAACAGGCCTCTAAATGATATAAAGTGTGATCATATTTATTCTAACAGTAAAAAAGGAAAATAAAGAATGATTTGCAAAACATTGCTGAAATGGATGGAATAAGTAAGTCCAAATTTAAAGTGGTTCAATTTGTTAATCAGAATATTACAGGGGTAAAATCAAAAATTCTACAGAATGTACAAAATATAGATGGAGTGTGATGTTGTTGTTGTGTCTTTCGGCTTTTCCCGGTAAGGGGTCGCCACAGTAGAACTCTGATCCGCTAATGATTGGCAGTAGATTTTTACGTGCCGAGTTGCCAGCTCTGACGCACAACCTTCAACGAAGGTACGCCCATTCATGCATGTCTCCACACAGAAGACGCTCTAACTGAGAATCGAACAGGACAATGTCATACTGTGAGGCGACAACGCTACCGCAGCACCACCACCCGCAGTCTGCTTAAATGAAATGTGTTATCTAAAATCTTTATTACAATTTAGGACTCTAAGACACAATTTTACTCAATGGTGGAGTCATGTGATTTTTGTGTTTTAAATATCCCTCAGAAATGTTGGGGGTTTTAACAACTAGAGAAAACGCTATTGTCTGACATTGCTCATTAATTGTTGTTTTTCATTAAGACTACTTTTTTAATATTCCGTGGTTCCATGTCTATCTTCAAAACAGTAAACCACAGTACCTTCCCCTGTGACGCAGTTATGGCTTGTCCAGCTATATGTAGACCCATCAACTGCCATGTTACTTATACCTGATGCAATATTGTCCATCAGTTACCCATAGTCCTTTCCTCTGTGGCACGGTGATGGCCAGTGCAGTTACTGATGCCTGCTGAAGTTTTGTCCCTCAATTACTCATAATTCTTTCCTCTATGACACAGTGATGGCAAGTGAGCTAAGTGTAGACATGACTCCTGGCATGCACTGATGGCTGATACAGTACTGTCCATCAGTTACCCATAATCCCTTCCTCTGTGACAGTACTGGATACTGCTTCTATGTACAAAAACCTCTTCTGTCATGTTACTGATACATGGTGTAGTATTTTCTGTAAGTTACCCATAATCCCTTCCTCTGTGACACTGGTGGACAGTGCAGAAACCTCTTCTGCCATGTTGCTGATGACTGGTGCAGTATTTTTTTCAGTTACCCATACTTCCTTCCTTTGTGACACAATGACAGCCAGTGCAGCCATGCACAGACACCTTTCCTGTCATGCACTGATGGCTGATACAGTATTGTCCATCAGTTACCCATAATCCCTTCTTCTGTGACAGTGGTGGATACTGCTTCTATGTACAGAAACATCTTCTGTCATATTACTGATGGATGGTGTAGTATTTTCTGTAAGTTACCCATAACCCCTTCCTCTGTGACTCAGTGGTGGCCCATGTATCTTTGTGCAATCTTGCCTTCTGCCAAACTATGACAGCTGATAGTATTGTCCATCTGTTACCCATAGTCTCATCCACTGTGAATAGTGTAGCTGTGGGCAGACCCTTATTCTACCTTGCAGTGATGATTTGTGTCATATTGTCCATCATTTCCTACCTCCATCAGCTCTTCTCACTCCAGACTTGTTTCTCAGCCTCAGGATGTGTCAGTATTGATTACAAAACAAGCTAAAATGATTTCTATATCAAGTGCTGCTTTCTGCTTTACTGGCCATATTACCCTGAATAAGCTTGATCTTGAAAGCTAAGCAGGGTTGGGTATGGTTAGTTCTTGGATGGAAGATCATCTGAGAACATCATGCATTGTAGAATTTTAATGCTGACTTTTAGAATTAAGAATTAATGCAGTGGATATATTAAATCTTGTGTTAAGTTAAATTCTGTGTTCTGATTGGAGGCTCTGTCTTGTGATGAAATTTGAATTTGATACTTAAGTGACTTTGTAAAATTAAAATTTTTACTGGCATTTCTGAGATTGGAGTGTTTCTTGAATGTTACTGGTTTTATTGGTGTTGACAAAGTTTACTGGCTTCCTGATCCTATCTTTCCTATACTGTTTTCTAACAGTTCCACAGTGATCTGCTTTACAAAGATCTATATAGTAAAATGGATATGTTATCAGTGTTTCTCAGTCATTCACCCTCCTCTAATGCAAATTCATGGGTTTTTGGTGAACTGAAAGTAAGCAAATGCTGGTAAACCTTCTGTGATTCAACATACAGCTTTCATGTGGGTAAACATCCAAAAGTCTGCATGACCCTCATATATATGCATAGCAGTATCTTTACATTATATGGTGTTCTGTATTAATTAACTTTCACATTCCAAATCATGTTATCACACAGTTGATACAAATGTTTTCTTTCCTCTTTTATCCTATTTCCACTCCATTTAATAAAGAGAGTGAGATGAAACAAGTATATTCATGAGACAAATAAACAATATCGTAGCTGAGAAATTCAAGAACAAACAGGAAAGTACTTACCTGGCTCATGAGACTACTTACCTGACTCAGGGATCACAAAGTCAACAAATGCTTCCCTCTTTTGTATGTTAGTTTTATCTGCCATAACAAATAAAATAAAGTTTTCTATGGATTAGAAAAATAAAATGTAATAATAATAATAATAATAATAACACATATGTTGTCCTTTTTCCTATAGTATTAGAGTTTATATACTTAAGCCCAACAGTGAGGTATTCTGCAGTGAGGATAATGTCGACACACAGAGTAAAGAAGTTTATTTTAGTATATATATCACATAGGTATTTACAAGGTTTTCAATACAGGGGGCTGTTGAGGGGCCTGGCCCATAGTGCCATATCCCCTAAGCACTGTTGGGTTAATGACTAGCTCAAATCAAGGTCACAGCAAGCATGTGAGGGAATCAAACCTGGACTAAAGGAACTACAGCTCACAGCCTTAAATAACTGTGCTGACTGTCAGACAGTTTTTTTAAAATAAATTTCTGTACCATCACACCGAATAAATAGCTGTTGTACTCAATGGCATATAGGTAAAAACCCCTAATTGTGTTGAAGGCAAAAAGAGCTTAGTTGTTTGTAAAAGCTATCCAGGGATGATGGGAAGATGTGACTGTTCCCAGGTGTTCATCCTTGGGAAAGAAGGTGGCTCTGTCTTACCACATGGCTGACACCTTGTGGTAGAACTGGGTGCTGCAGCCTGCACCTTGTGGAATTCGGAGATAACTGAGTCCACTCAGTCCAAGTGCACCTGCATTTGTACTGTTAACCAGCAGAAATCAATATGTGTAGAAATAGTTGTACATAGACGGCAGCACGAGCAAAGCTTTGAAGAGCTGATAATGAGGGAGGGGGGTCCTCACAGGGGAAGAGGATAAGGGTACTTCACAAGATCATCAGGCTGCCCCACTCATGGCGATCCAATAGAGGACTGACTGGAATTTCTGGACAGGAAATAAATGGCTGTAGTTCTCTGATCTAGCTAAGGGATGACTTGCTCCAATCACCACAGAATAAATGGGCCACCTAGGCACAGACAGAGGTGCCACTGGGTAAGTTCCACCAGGGAGCAAAAAGAGAAATAATTGCAACCTTCCTTAACAGGTCTTCAGTTGTAATGATTTTGACTTGTAATAAGTACAGACATCTTCTGTTGTACTTAATCAAACAGACACACAAACAAACGCGCAGACACACACCCCCACACACACACACACACATACACACACACACACACACACACACACACACACACACACACACACACACACACACACACACACATATCCATGCACCCAAACACACACAGTAAAAGACTTACTACACATGGAAACCTCTGTTGTTACACAGAACTCTCTGTGTGTTTTCTGTTATGAGATATACACACACACACACACACATCCATGCACCCAAACACACACACAGTAAAAGACTTACTACACATGGAAACTTCTGTTGTTACGTAGAACTCTCTAATGTGTGTTGTCCGTTATGAGATATACCCTCACACACACACACACACACACACACACACACACACACACACACACACACACACACACACACACACACACACACACACACACACTCACACTCACCTAGCAAAACCAAGTGAATTGATTTGACACTAAAATTCTTGTTTTCTAGCCTGTTTTATAGCAGAAAAAAGGCCACAAAAGATCAGTTCACCAAGCAGATTGACACACAAATAAAAATGAAATAATATAAATATTTTATGATCATGCTGTTCTGATTTGCTGGGATACAGTGACAGTTCTGGTTCACTCTACTTTCCTGACCAACAAGTTAAATTACTAATGTTATGACATAAAACAAGCATACAGCTACTCACCAGGAGCTGGCTGTGAGGAACCTAAAATTAAAAAGAAAAAACATTACAACTGCACAAAATAAAGTAGACTAAAATAATACTATATGCATGGAATACATCATTAATAACAGCAGCATAGGAGATTATAAGACTAAACTTCACTGTGTGATGACAACCCATTTCAAATGAATGGGTACTTTTCAGGATGACAAATTAACATTCAATTGAAAAAGATTTTTCTGACGTTTCCGGGTTTATAATTTTTGCATCATACCACAAAACAATCTCTGATGGCAGTAGTTTGATCAAGAAATCCTATGTTTATTACTTCTAGAAGCTTCTAGTGCCTCTGGATACTTATGTTGTTGCTTGGGGCTATTAATGAATATTTGATAATGGGTAGAAGGTACAAGGATACCCTGCCGGAGAACAATTTTTTTCCCAAAAGGGTTTTAATGTAAATGTAAAATCTAGTGAAAAATATCCCTCACTTCATGACACTATATTAAAGCACCGTGAAGAATACATAAATAAAGAGATGGTCTCTGTCTTCCAGTGCTTACTCAGTGCAGCTGAAATGCCAGGGCAGCTAATGTGAAAACTAATAAATAAAAAAGGAGGATTAATAAAAGTAAATGCAGCAGCTGTTGCAAAGACTTGCTATTTCCCTTCTCCATGCTAAATGTGTCTCTTAGAGTAGGAATTATCCTATGTGTAAACATGCTAACATCAGTGATGGCTTCTTTAGCCAATAAATGAGAAATGCAGGGAGAAAAGGGGGAAACAATTGCAATCTTCCTTATCAGATCTTCAGTTATAATGATTTTGACTTGTAATATGTATAATTAGGTTGTATTGTACTTACTCACACACACACACACACACACACACACACACACACACACACACACACACACACACAAATGCATACTACACATGGCTACTTCTTCTGTCACCCAGAACACTTTAATATGTGCATATGTAAGGAGACACACAAACACACACACACACACACACACACACACACACACACACACACACACACACACACACACACACACACACAAACATATATGCACAGACACTAGGTTCGCCACCTGTCCTGTTTTCAGCAGGATGCTTACGGGTTGAGCTAGCTCATCCCATTGTACAGTCTGTAAAGCAGTGGGACTTTAAAAATCCTGCTTTTCAATCTCACCATATCACTGTGGAAAACCCGCAAATACTTCCATTGTTCTTTTTCCATGGCAATTCAGTTACGTCATCAACGATGACCACCCTGGACCTGCAAGCAGAGCTATTCCCTGTTAGGTCTGGGTGTTGTAAATTGTGCAGCAATTGGCTGCAGCTCATGAAGGAGGTGGGGATTAAGCCAGGAAAACCCCTATAAAGGTTATGGCTGCAGAGCATTTTTTTATTTGCACTTCTACAACCACTAGAAGACTGGGATGTAATTTGTCTTTTCTTTTTTTTACAGCCAGAGCCAGCAGGCCAGCCATTCAGCTACTCCGGCAGGTAGGAAGTCAGCCAGCCAGCCCCTTCCGCAGGCTGGAAGCCAGCCAGCCACTCCGGCAAGCAGGTAGCCAGCCAGCTAACCACTCCAGCAGGCAGGAAGCCAGCTAGCCACTCCAGCAGGCAGGAAGCCAGCCAGCTAGCCCCTCTAGCAGGCAACTACTCAGCTATTCCAGCAAGCAGGAAGCCAGCCAGCTAGCTAGCCACTGCAGCAAGCATGAAGCCAGCTAGCCACTCTAGCAGGCAGGAAGCGAGCCAGCTAACTAGCCATTTCAGCAGATAGGAAGGTATCCAGCCAGCCACTCGAGTAGACAAGAAGCCAGCCAGCCAATCCAGCAGCCAGGAAGCCAGCCAGCTAACCCCTCCAGCAGGCAACTACTCAGCTACTCCAGCAGACAGGAAGCCATCCACCTAGCTAGCCACTGCAGCAGGCATGAAGCCAACTAGCCACTCCAGCAGGCTGGAAGGCAGCCAGCCAGCCACTCCAGCAGAGAAGCCAGCTATCCTAGCAAAGACTGTGATAGGATAGTGGGCTTCCCTGCTGGAATGGAAAGCCAGCTGTCATAGCAAAGACTGTGATTGTATTGGTAAGTAAGTACACATAGTATTTTATGGGTCAAGCTTTTTAAAATGGGAATATTGCATTTTATTTCAATTTAACTTTTTAATGTTTAGAGGTAAATAAATTGCACTGTAGAGTATTTAAATCTGTTTTGTGGTTATTTTGATATTTGCAAGTAATAGTTTTAAAAGGTATAAAAAGTGTGTGTATGTGTAATTTAATATATAATTGCTGTGGCTGTTTTGGGATGATTTGGAAGCATTAATTTTTAAAGGATAAAATGTGTGTATAGAAGTTTTTTTCTGCTGGGGAAATCATCAAGGATAAATGTAATGTGATATATTTCTATTGTTATTGTGACTTTTTCATGGTATTTTGTGTTTACAGATGGAAATGTTTCAGAACAGTTTGCACTTTTTGTGTAGGAATGTATGCGATTTATTTTTTAATGTTGTCTTCAAAAAGTTAGGATATACTGCTTTGGGTATTTTTTTAAAGTGTTAGTTCTTAGAAGTCATCATTAAACAGCTTTTATAAGTGAAAATGTGTATGTGGGTATAGCTTTTTATTTTCTTAGGGAACATCTTCATAGCTAAATATAGTGCATTGGGTGTTCTACTAGGTACATTTTGCCATGGCTGTTTAAGTTAGTTTGCTTTTGTAAGTGGAAATGAGTGTATTTTATTTTTTATGCTATCTTTAATAAGTTTAAAATGTACTGCTTTGATTATAATGTGAATATAGCCATCTGCTTTTACTTGGGCCTGTTCTTTATTGCATTGTTTTGTTGGTTAAATTACTGTTATAGGTTTATTTTTATTTTTTTTATTAATTGCTGTGTTTGGAGGTAAATGGGGTCCATGGGGTCTACTGTGCATTCTAATTTATTTTAGACTAGCTCTTTTAAGTGTTGCCTTGCAAAAAGTACTTTTAAAAGGGGAAATGTTTGCTTAACATTATTTTTTTTTCAGGGGGAGGCATGTTCAAAAGTTAATGCAGAGCATTTGGAATTGTACTAAAGCAGCGGTAGCATTGTTGCCTCACAGCAAGAAGCTCTCCTGTTTGATTCTCGGCTGGAGTGCCATCTGTGTGGAGTCTGCATGTCCTCCCCACGATTGAGTGGCCTCTGAAAGACATGCGTGAATGGGTGTGCCTTCACTGAAGGTTGGGTGTCGGGCTGGCAACTCGGCACCATAAAAATCGACTGCCAATCATTAGCAGACCGGAGTTCTGCTGTGGCGACCCCTAACCGGGAAAAGCCGAAAAGACAAACAATTTGGAATTGTACTAAAGCATGTCATCCTTGTTTTAGGATAGTTTACTTTCATACATGGAAAGAGTGTATTTTGTTTTTAATCCTGGCTTTAACAAGTTTAAAATGCACTGTTTGGACTATGACTGGTGCTGTTGTTGGTCCTCTTATTCATTGCATTGTTGTGTTGGGTAAATTACTGCTATAGGTTTATTTCTGTTTTTGTTATTAATTGCTGTGTTTAGAGGTAAATGGGGTCCATAGGGTCTACTGTGCATTGTAATTTATTTTATACTAGCTGTTTAGTGATGTCTTGCAAGATGTACTTTTAAAAGGGAACATATTTGCTTAACTTTATTTTATTTTTTGGGGAGAGGCATGTTCAAAAGTTAACGCAGTGCATTTGGAATTGTGCTGAAACATCTCATCATTGTTTGAGGACAGTTTGTTTTTAATGCTGTCTTCAGTAGGTTTAAAATGTACTGCTCTGAGTACGGCTGTGCTGCTGTTGGACCTGTTCTTTATTTCATAGTTGTGCTGAATAAATTAGTGCTATTGGCTTATTATTTCTTTTTTGTGTGCTTGTGTGTTGTATGTAGATTTTTTTAGTTTTCTTGTCTCACAATAGTCATGGTTAGTGTAATATGTACATTTTAAAAGTTTTTTTTACTTTTTTAAATAAACATAATTGTCTGTTTAATATGAATAGTGCTTTTTTCTCTAAAGTTTACTTACTATTTCAGCTGAGTAATGTGTATTTTTGCTTCACTTTTACTGTTAAAGCTTCATGATTTAAATGGTTTGTGAGATTTTAGTGTGCTGTAATAACTTCACACTGTTGTACCCATAACTCCATCTCCTTCACCACTCCTGTGGCGATGTCATGGTAAGGGGTGTGGTCAGTTTCATATTGGCTATGCCCCCATATCCAACTTTGACTTGCTTAAAAGGTGGCAACCCTAATACACACACACAAATGCACACTGCCAATTCTAGGATAGCCAGTCCTGACTAATATATCCATATGGAGTGGGATTTGGTAATGCAATAAGTTGTGGATGAAGAGTATTTCCTAAATGTGACAAAGCTACACTTTTATTCATTTAATTTGTGTCATTTTTGTGTACACCAAAATAATGAGGTAATAATTTTCCTGATCTGTAGCTCACTGGTGAGGAACCACCTTTATTGCCGTGTTGGATTCTGGACTGGGCAGAGAAAGTGTTACAGAAGGTAAAGCTGTAAGGTACCAAGGAGATGAATGGATGAAATGGAGGACATATGAAGAGAGACTTGGCTACAAGTAAGAGAGAGAGGAACTTGGGAGCATATCCTGAATTTACAATGCTATTCAATAAGCTCATAAAGGATCAATGAAAAGGGAAGAACAGATGAATAAGTAGAGGTTTTTGAGTCTTTTGGCTTTTCCCGGTTAGGGGTCGTCACAGCGGAACTCTGGTCCGCTAATGATTGTCAGTAGATTTTTACGTGCCGAGTTGCTGGCCCTGACACACAACCTTCAACAAAGGTACGCCCATTCACGCATGTCTCCACACAGAAGACGATCTAGCTGAGAATCGAACAGGACAACGTCTTACTGTGATGTGACAAGTAGAGGTACAATCTTCAAATAAAGGGAGTAAACTTCTGCTTAGATGTGAGGAAATACTATTTTACTATCAGACTGGTGAAAAATGAAATAGCCTCACAGAATGGTTTGAAGGGTAAATCAGTGATAGCAAGAAGAAGTTCTGAATAAACAATGCAAAGAAGGGAGCAGAATGAAATGTGCAAAGAGTGCACCCCAACATATGAGCAGACTAGGATGAGCAATAGATTTCTAGAGCCCATGTTTTTATGACTTTACATTCTCCAAAATTCAGTGGCTATCCAAATTCATACACTTCATGCTCAAAGCTAAAAATGAAGGCATCTCTCACATTGGTTTCAGTTTATTGGTTCACCTAAGTTTTTTTTCCATTAGCCACAAGGCAGTAAACCTATCATGCAAAGTGCTTGGTGAATACTCTTCCCACTGATTTCAGAGCTGTTTGTAGCAAACTATTCAATGTTGATTTCAGCCTTAGATTAAGGAGTGAGTATGATTGCAATAAACAGATGTAAACATTTGCCATTTAGGCAAGGGGTATATTAATTGTTATATACTTGCCTAGGCCTCCTTCTCATTCTGAAATCCCATGTTGTTGTTTCCCCTGCCTTCCCTCCCCTGCCTTCACTGTTTTAGGATGAAATAAAATAAATATAAATATTTTTGCTATTTAAAATGAAATAAACATGTAATTCCAAAAAAAATAATAACAATGGACACAAATCTCTCTAAGCTGATGCTGGGAAACACTTATACAACTGTAGGATATGTCACACTAGCAAAGCACTGGTAGCACATTTTTAGTCATTCCTAGTGACACAACCCCCCCCCCCCATGGTACAATATATTTCTGTAGGAAATATTTAGAAATATCTTCTTTACTTTATCAAGTCAAAAATGATAGGTTCAATCTCAAAACTGCTTTGGGGGTATATGAAAAATGTATATAATACACAGTCTTATGACACCCTGGCATATTACTGAACTAATCTAAGATATAGTTTGCATATCCATGATGAGATAGAATAGAAACAATCTGGCACCAGGTTTGAGAATATACAAGAATAATAATAAAGGGCCTCACAAAATGAAAGCAGCATATTTTGTAACTGCAAGCCAACATCCAGATAATTTTGATTTCAAAGAAAGTATGGAAAATGATTTTATCTCTATACACTGAAAATCCAAACCAAAGAGACACCAAGAATCCACAGGCACTTAAGCATTTTAATGATAGACAGGAACCAGCACGAACATATAACAATGTGAAAGCACACCAAATGCAATTGTATTTGGTGTGCTTTTACATTGTTATATGTTCGTGCTGGTTCCTGTCTATCATTAAAACGCTTAAGTGCCTGTGGATCCTTGGTGTCTCTTTGGTTTGGATTATTAGTTTGCTTTTGGGCACCAACCGTTTTTTTCATACTGTTTCTCTATACACTGAAAGCTGTAACCTTAAAACATGGAAACCTATGGAAAAGGATTTTATCTCTATACAGTGAAAGCTATAACCTTAAAACATGGAAACCTATATATTCCTTTAGCTGCATGCTGAAATAGGTTCATAGGTTAGTACTAGGCTAACTACCCTTGTGGGCCATTTTAAGCCTAGCTAATTATCCCCTGTGAGATTCAAACCCTGTACCTTGCATTTGTAAGGCAAACACCTCAGCCATAAGGCCACCCTCCCAACCCCAAACAGCAGTTCATAAATTAGTATTAAGCTAACGGCTTTTGTAGACCATTTTAAGCCAAGCCAATTATGCAATGTGAGACTCAAACACTGCACGTTGTGTTTGCAAAGTAAACACCTTAACCATTCTGCCATCCTCCTACTATCATGCAAACAAGGAAATAAAACAGTTAATGAAGTTTTGAAAGTCAAATTAATATCAGTAAAAATTAGTAAAAGTGCCAGAATCAAAAAATGTGGATTGATGGTTTGGGTCTTCAATTTGCAACATGAGAAATAGTCATATCTTGAAGACTGATAGCAAATGTTTAGGACTTATCTCTAATGTCTGTCTGTCTATTGTATCTCCTAGCCAATTAGAAACTTTCATTCTGATTGTATTACTCTGTGTTATAGTTTTACACTCAGAGACACACTTACACACACACACACACACACACACACACACACACACACACACACACACACACACAGATACAGTGTAAGTCAAAAGGTAGAATCACATTTGTTAGCATTTTTTTTGTGGATCTAAAACAAGGAATGCATAAATAAATGAATATTCATTTATGTGACTCTCATATGGCTGAATGTAGTTTTGTATAGTGCAGGTATGCAGGAGTGTGCAAGAAAATTAATGTTTGTATGAAAAACTAGTGGTTCTGAAGATGTGCAATGCAGTGTTATAGAGTTGGAGTGAATATGCAACTCTTACTGGGTGAGGGTTAGAATTAGGGTTAGTTAATGGGGCAGATTGATGTGCATGTTTCGTGTTGTCTGTATTCTGACTCATTTTGCCTTGTGCTGGGGTGCTGTTAGAGAAAGGGTCCTTAGTAACATAATGTGCAGAGTTAGGGTAAGGGCAGAGTATGGCTAGGTTTATGGTCAGGTTTAGCACACATGAATAAGATGGTGTGGGTGTGGGTGTGAAGTCCCCAGCCGACCTTAATTATGTGTGCTAAACCAAATATTAGCTGTAACTCTAACCCTTCACATTACATTACTAAAAGCCCTTTCCCTAACAGTATCACTGCCAAGATGACACTTGATCTTGGTTTTCTAGGTGTGGTTTACTGATATAATGAGACAGAGGTTTGCACTGCTTTGTTAGTCACTCCTATGAGTCATTCAGCGCTTTGTGAGTCTCTCTTTTTTGTTCTGCTATTTGTGATTCTCTCTTTTGACTTTTCTACCTTTCATGATGGACTTATGAATGTGTATTTGGCCTTCAGCGGTTTAGTTAACTGTTGATGATTGACTAAGCAGATGGTCAACAGATGTCAGATGTAGAGCAATTCCATGGGTTGGGGAATATGCACTTACCCCATGTTTATGCAATCTCAGAGTTAGTATAATTAGTGTGGGGGAGGGGTGGCTTGCCCACTGTAAAAAAAAAAAAAAGTTTTAATTTGTTTTTTTTCTTTTTGATTTTTGCACGTGCAGAAGCTGTTTCTCATGGCATTCATAGTTTGTTGTTCATGTCTGGATTTTTTGCCAGTATTTCAAGGTTTGCTCATTAGTCAAGGGGAGTTTAGATATAGCAGTAACATACCTCCCACCCAGTTGCACTTACACAAACTCCCATCCATTCCATTCACCTATACACACACAACACACACACACACACACACACACACACACACACACACACACACACACACACGCACACGCAACACACATACTCTCTCTCACACACACACACACACACACACATATCCCTACCCTACAAATCCCTTAACTAACCTCCCTACTACAACCACACACACACACACACACACACACACACACACACACACACACACACACACACACACACACACACACACACACACACACATATCCCTACCTTACAAATCCCTTAAGTAACCTCCCTACTGCAACCACTCAGACAGACACACACACACAGACACACACACACACACACACACACACACACACACACACACACATAGACATTTAAAGTACACAACTTATACCTCTATATATACTCTGCATATACTTTTGTCTGGCAGTTGATGCAGAGGTTAAGGTTGTTAGCTGTATTTCAGGTCATTCAATGTTCGATTCCTCAGCCCTTGTCTGCCTACATGTGACTGTGAGTCACATAAACAGACATTGTTCCCAGCTCACCCCTGAAAAGGGACTGTGTGCCCAGTTGGATTACCTGGTTAACAAATAGGGTTATTATTATGCTCACGCCACCAGCATTACCTGTCAGCTAGAGCCCACAGCACTTACCTCTAACACAGTCTCACTCTTTGAAAGCAATGGATGAATGTGAGCTTTTGGTTGAGTGAATTACCAAGGCTGTATGTAAGACTTTGGATAATTCATCAGATCTCTCAGTGACTACATAAATCACTTTTAGCAGGCATTTCTGGGGGAGAGCACATGGATAATTATTAAATGCCTCTCCACTGAAATGCCTCACTACCACTTGTGGTAGCCCAAATAGACAACCCACCATGGTGTTGCACCTGTCTGAAGGTAAGGCACTGTGATTGGCCTGTCTGTGAATCAGAAACAGTTACCAGAGCAGGCCTACTGCTAGAGATAGTGCTTCTGAATCCCACTCCATTCCTTAGCCATGAATCAGTTTGCAATAAAATATGTTGCCGTCATCATTATAAATATTTTATTTCTGTCTCAGTTTTATATTATGTCTTTATTTCATTTTACTCCAGCTGTTTCTTATTTTTATTTTCCTTATACCTAAACTCAAGATAACACATTCAATTTCTTTTACAGCACCTTGTCTTTCATTTTTTTCTATGCACTGATATTTCTTATTCCTACAGTCTTCATCCTGTTGCTTTTATCCAAGTGAAGAGAATAAATTCTTGTTTTACCTCATCCCATTCACTCCTCCTCTGCCTCCACCTTCTCTCTGAAACCCTCACCCACTGCATATATCAAATCACTTCTCTCTAAACTTAAACCATGTTCTCCTTCTGACAACTTACCCCCACAATTTCTCAAAATGGCTACAAACACCATAGCTTACCCTGTCTCCATACTCATCAATCGATCAGTTCTTGAGAACACTGTGCCCAAAATTTGGAAGACATTTTATGTTATTCCCTTTCATAAAGGTGGAAACTCTACAGACTGCTCCAACTACTTCCCCATTGCTATCCTTTCTACCCTCTCCAAAATAATGGAAAAATGTATGCATAAACAAATCCTTGAACATCTCATACAGGAAAACCTCTTAACCCGCACACAACATGGCTTTCAGCCCCATCATACCACTGCTATAGCTCTCATAACTTTCACACAGACGATTGCCAAAGCTCGTGATGAAAACAAACTGTTATCAAGCCTGTTCTCCGATTTATCCAAAGCTTTTGACACTGTCTCCCATAAGCTGCTGCTATCTAAACTTAAAAACCTTAATCTCTCACAATCCACTATACTCTGGTTCACTAGCTACCTGTCTAATAGACTCCAGTCTGTCAGATGGCTATCAGCCTCTTCCTCCTTCCTCCCTGTTCAAACTGACGTACCCCAAGGCTCCATTCTAGGGCCTCTCCTTTTTAACATCTTTACAAATGACCTTCACACTTCTTGTCCTCACTCTTCTTTTATCCAGTATGCAGACGATTCCACTATAATATCTTGCTCCAGTAACCTCTCCCACCTTCAGAGACTTACCCAAGGATCACTTCTGTCTGTGGAAAAATAGCTAACCAGCAATGAACTCCTACTTAGTCCTAAAAAAAAAAAATACTCCTCTTCCTCCCTAAATCTCTACAACATAGTAAAAACTCCTTCTCTGTCACATCTCTCAACAATACTACTATCATAGTAGAAACTCACACCAAACTCCTTGGGGTTGTTATCAATGACCAATTAAAGTTCGACATCCATATACAACAAGCCATCAAAAAAAAACACAGCAAAAACTAGGCCTATTATATAGGAATAAAAAATACCTGACTATTGACACCAACCATTCTCTGGCACAAGCTTTGATACTGCCTACTCTCTTTTATGCTGCACCTATACTCACAAATCTACAATCCAACCTCCTGCCCAAACTTGAATTCACCTACAATAAAATTGCCAGATACACTGTATATCTTCCTTACCACTCCCACCACTGCACTGCCCTAAAAAATCTTCTATGGCCAGAAGTACATAACCAACTCTTGCTTCCTCAGCTCCACCTCACACACTCTATACTAGATAATCCCTCCCTCTGCCCTGCTCTCTCTACTCTAATCTCTCCCTATACCCCCAAACATTTTCTCCGCAGTACACACCAACATCTCATGGAAGTCTATAAGCCAAGGAAGCAAGTTGGTAAACTACTTTATAGTCATTCTGTTGCCAACACCTGGAATAAACTTCCCCCTGACCTGAGAGCTGTCACAAACAGTTGCAGTTTTTAAAAAAATGCTAAAAAATCACATGCTTAAGTCATGGACTTGCCCCTGCAGTAGTCCTACTTGACCCATGCCTCCTCTTCTTCTTCCTCCTACATATCTGTTAATATTATTATTTTTGAGACTATTCCACTAATATTTATCTTCCTCCTGCAGGCATTCTGCTAAAAATTCAACCTGTCCTCTCTCAGTCAAATCTTTATAGCTAATGTACTTCACGTATTTTAACCTGTAGGTATGTGCCAACTGTTAACTGTATACTTACTGCTTACTGTAATGCAACTATCTAATTCATATGTTTATTTTCTAATTGTATACCATACAAGTTTCTTTTTATCCTCATTAACCTGATACATGCCTGTATATGTCTTATTTGTCTGGAGCTTTTCTCCTCGGGCCTCTGCTGAAAAAGGGCGTCTTGACCAGTCAGACTAACCCAGTTAACAAATGTCAAATAAAATAATAATAATAAATCTTTTGTTTCACAAAATGAGCTGATGTGAGCAAACATTTACCATTTTCAGAGATATCTACAACATGCTAGTATTTCTACTCCCCACCACTGATGTTTCATTTTCATTTATTTCACACTATATTTCAAGGCCTGATTTATTTGTAATTGTTTTGCAGTCAATGATTTCCTTGCACATTTGGAAAGTATAGTACCTCATTGGTCAAGCATTCTGCCTTACTGCTCCAGGTTTCATGGTTCAAATCTAATAGTCCTCATGTTCTTCCCTTCCTGTGTGGATTTTCACTGTTTCATCCCACTTACCAAAACCACAATGGATAGAATTTTATTCTTCTTAATATTATATACTTTGTGATTCAAATCTAATGTTCTTTTAACTTTATAAGAGGACTAGGGTATTATGCAAGTTTGTCACTGGTATCTAGAGCTCCCCCCATACATCTCTTATGCTGCACAACTTGATGTTCTAGTAACATTTGGAGTGACCTAGGGAATATATTTAACTGCCCCAGGTGTCTAATGTCTTCCCAGTATTACAAGATTTTTTCATTAGTGAAGGGGAATTTAGGTATAGCAACCAATTTCCGCTCAAGGCAATTACAGTCACACACACTCCCACCCATTTACCTATACACACACATACACACACATATGCACACACACCCCTACCCTATAAATCCCCTAATTAACCTCCTCACTGCAACAAGACAGACAGAATCTTGTTATATTCATACATATATACATATATATGTGTATATATA
The DNA here is from genome assembly GCF_019279795.1 of Protopterus annectens. Lineage (NCBI taxonomy): Eukaryota > Metazoa > Chordata > Ceratodontiformes > Protopteridae > Protopterus > Protopterus annectens. The sequence continues at coordinate 1,722,039,126 of NC_056732.1, read as the reverse complement.
TATATATATATATATATATATATATATATATATATATATATATATATATATATATATATATATATGTATATATATATATATATATATATATATATATATATATATATATATATATGTATATGGGTCTATTTCAGTAGACCGACAATGCACAAGAATGACATTCAAAACACCGAAACTGGAAGACTGACAACGGAAATAACAGACAGCACATAATCCTGACACTGAAAACACCGACATGTGAAACGAGCGCGACTGTGTAAGTATGCAATAGGTAAATGTGTGATAGTGATGAACCTTAGGGTTAGGGTGTGGGTAAGGTAAGTGTGCAATAGTGACCGACCTTAGGGTTAGGGTGGGGGTAAGGTAAGTGCGCAATAGTGACGGACTTTAGGGTTAGGGTGCAGGTAAGGTAAGTGTGCGATAATGACAGACCTTAAAGTTAGGGTGCAGGTAAGGTAAGTGTGCGATAGTGACGGACTTTAGGGTTAGGGTGCGGGGAAGGTAAGTGTGTGATAGTGATGGACCTTAGGGTTAGGATACGGGTTAGGTAAGTGTGCGATAGTGACGGACCTTAGGGTTAGGGTTTGGGTTAAGGTTAGTGCATAGATAGCTGTGTAGGTAAGGTTTAGAGTAGGTTTGTAAGGTTTTTGGTGTGCTTGTGTTGTGTGTGTGTTGTGAGTTGGTGTTATGGTGTTCGGTAATGTGGACTGTCGGTTTTGTGTGGTGTTGGTTGGCGTTTTGGCTGTCAGGTTTGTGGTGTGTCGGTGTAGTGTAGGGGATCCATATATATATATATATATATATATATATATATATATATATATATACACACACACACACACACACACACACACACACACACACACACACACACACACATATACACACACACACTACATTTTTTGTGAGATGGTTGTATGTTTTCTCCCATAAGACAGATCTAGTTTTACAAGTTATACAAACATTTTAGTGTGATGACTAGGGGTGCTAAAATGTAATGCTTTGATACCCCATATGTAATGGATTTCTCAATTAAATTATGGCTTGACTAATTAAATTAGGCTCTCCAATGGTAGCCTATGTGGCACCCAATAAATGTTTAAAACCTGAATGGATTTACAGACTTTAATGTCACATTTATAAAATACATTGGAATGGTTGAAAAACTAATTAAGATGATGTTCTTTACAAAATGTGGACAGAGACTGCAGACATAAAAGATGCAGTGTTGTATTTCCTAATAGAATATTCAGTAAAAACACAGCTTAGTTTGAAAAAAAAGATCTGCAGCACTGGAGGAGAAACAATATATTATAACAGGAGAAATATAACTCTAACAAAGCAAATGTTTTACTTGAGATGAGTGTGCATGCCAGTGAGATACTACAGACTATGACTATTTTTCTTACATTCCTGAACACCGTTCCTTATTCTTTGTTTTCTTGACAATAGATGATGACTACTGAAAACTAAACGTGGTCCTGGAAAATCATACAAGAATGCTTCTAATACTAAACAATTCTTCATGTTTACATATGCATATGTTGTACTTAATAGGATCAGAGGAGTTGCAATGAAACTGAGCTGTAAGGCCTTTCCCTCCTTACCAGGCCCTTCCTTCCTTTTCAAGGGATGATTTTATGAATATCAGACTACTTGACTAACTCCTTTGCAAAGGCAGATAATGTGTCACAGGCTTAACTTAGAGAGGAATGCAAACACGTATTTATGTTGTTATGATTCTTCTTTATCCTTTGCTGTGGCTAAAATGCCTCACTTTCGATCAATCAGTAGTCTACTCCAGTTAACAGACTTACATAAATACATATATACGTAAATAAACTAACACATCTAAATTGTTATCCCCTTGTGCAGGTAGGAAACACACACAAAATTAAAAGAAAGTACAAAAAAGACTGAGATCTAACACTAGTTAAATTCAATCAAGTAACTTACCAGCTGCAAAAAGCAGGGAAACCACAAGAACTGCCAGAAGAAGCCTCATTGTCTGGGATTGTTTGTTGACAGGGTACCAGGACTAATATGTACACTTGACAAAACTTCACCTGATATCCAAGAAGATTTGCAGGCCTGAGGCAATCTGGGTACAAGTCAACAGTCTGAAAAAGACAACAAAATAGACATAGGAGAATATATGTATATATATATATATATATATATATATATATATATATATATATATATATATATATATATATGTGTGTGTGTGTGTGTGTGTATGTCTATATATACCACTTATGAACTGAGTGACATAATCTGTCTAGTTCATTCATTACATAGTTCTATTATAATGAAGTACTATTTCAGTATGAGCCATATAAGGTAGGTACTCTTACCTGTGCTAGTAGGTAGAAATTTTGAGTTTTTCCATAACCACATGCTATATTTATATGTGAACAAATTGTATGCAATCGTATAACTCCTTGTCATGTGGCTTACTCATAATGGACTACAATCATATTTATTGAAGACTTTGAGTAAATAGCCTTCCGCCTTATTAATGGAAGGAAAAGAGACAACTATTAGCCAAACTTCTATTGTGTTTGGTTTCTCAGAATCTCAGAACAATTAACTATGACAAAGAACTGTCACTAATTATATTATATTATTCAAAATCAATAACTGAAGCCTTAGGGAACACTGTATCATTTAAGCCTGATAAGCAAAGGTACGCATTCCCTTGAATAAACCAGACAATTTTAAGCTCAAAGAAGTATTGCTTCTTGTTTTTATTGCTTGATTCTGAAAATGTCTACATTTTACTGTGCTTAGCTGTCTGCCTGCAAAATACCTAGAAGAATACAACATTGGATTACTTCAAAGAGGTTTTTCTTTTTGTTTTTACTTGTTGGTCCTGGAGAGAACCAGCCACTCCACTGGGTTTGGAGAATGTATAAGGGGACCTACTCCACAAAAGGTAGCTTACACTTTGCATTGTTACCCTTAGGGAAAAGGGTCTTGTGCTAAAAATTGAAATCAGACAACAGCAAGAAGACTTCGGGGTGTTCCATACATTGCCTGTTTGGCATCTGTTCTTCTTCATTTTATATTTATCTTCAGAATGTTAGTGTCCCAAGTGAGATTTTACTGGGAGCATGTTATTCATGCTGTTGTCTCAGACATTGTTTGTGAACTATGTTGTGAGTCAAACTCATACAGATTTTTTTGAGTGTTATTTTCACTGTTAGAAAGCAGCTGAGAGAGCTGTTTAGAGAACCTGTGGAAGGGCCAGTCAGTTCTTTACTGAATGTAGTAATGAACTCTGATGTATTACTTATATTTTTGTTGCACACCAGAGATAACCACTGTCAGTATAGAAGCAGCCCCCTACCCTCTCTTGCTATCCTCTTTTCCTTGCCCAATCCATTGATTTATAAATATATTGATATTTAAAGCTTTTACCTAATTTGTAATAATGTTGAATACTTTAACGCAATCAAGATAAGAGTTGGGCATTTTCAGTCTTTGATAAATTGTTGTTCTTCCCTCTCCACAAATACCATAAGAGTAAAAAAAAAAATCTTCCCACAGTAAATCTTCAAGGTTCTGTATCTGAAAAAACAGGACTTCTGTGTTGCTGCTCTGCAATGACAATATCCATGTTTGTACAGAAAGCTGGACAGCTTGATGCATTTCATATTGTTTATGTTTTACGTGATCGGGTACAACTACAGCTTGTCATCAATGGGGATTTAAGTTTTCCTTCATTCTGTACAGAAAACCACCAGGTATCTTTCTGACCATACTAAACCTGATTTTGTAATTTTATATGTGGAATCAGTTATTGTGTCTGTACTTATATAAGGAATGCCACCACTTGTTGCTAAAGCACCCTCAGTTGTGTCTTTGCTAGTATACTGACCTTTTTCAGTAAGCATAGCTGCTATGTCTAGTGACTGGATGATCACTTCATTCTATATTGATACTGTTACATTTATAAAACCTCCCTTTCTATTTTGTACTGTAATTAAAGAATACTTCATTGCTGTGTTTAGCCATTGAAACAAAGATGGGGTCATAGCAAAATCTAGAAGCTTTGATGAGGTTAATAAGTATTGTCTCCCAACAGAATTACCTGGGCTACTGGGAACAGCATCCCAGTCTGTTTTTATGAGTATGTGATTTGCTGCATCATCAATTCCATTGGTAAAGTCTAGGAATAAGGATTTGCTTATGATTAAGTTTCAATTTAATCTTAATTAAATATGATGGGTTTGTGATCTATGTTAATTAAGGAGGGTAAACCTATTGAAATGCAGGAGAAAGATCCTAGATTTGTCTATATGATAACCTTGATGTTACATTGCAGGAATTTGTACTACCTGTTTCAAAGTATTTTGATTAACATAGTCAATTAATATTCAGTACATTTATTTGACATTGAATAATCCATTCATTCAGTAAAGGGTAGTTAAAATCCTTCATATAGATGGTATTTTCATTGATTTTAGATTATGGAGCTCAGCCCTTCATGTCTGTATGTGACATAGTGTACAGTAAATTCCTATAATGCTGTATTATGTCTCCATGGTGTTAGTTATTATATACAACTGAAATTAGTTATTGCATTTCTCCTTCAGAATAAAACTCTGTAGGCATTATAACTTAAAATGTAGCTATTCTTAATATCATGTTAACCATGCTGCTTTACTAGATTTGTGAAAGCTGATTGTCTATGGACCTGGAAGTCCATGTTTTAGCTCTGCATAAATGATCATAACTCAACAAAAAGAGAGGTTAGAAGATACAACAGGTTGAAATTTGATTCTGGGGTTGTGAACCCTGAAAAGAATGGGGAGAAGATGAGGATTCTTATAAAAGGTATAGATGGATGAATGATTTTGCTCCATAATTCTTGGAATCAGGAAAAAATAAAGTGTTGCATGACAAGCTTTACAGGATGGGAGATAACGATAAGTGGGCATAGATGAGACATGGTTATATGTGTCTAAGGTAAGAGAGGATGTAGACATCTAAGGTGGGTAACAATATATATAAGTGATAAAAGAATGGGGTAGTTTAGCCTGGAATGAGGTAACAGTGTAAGTAAGGGATGAAAATTCAGGTTGTGTAGCATTTCTCATTAGGGTAGTTTGAGATATGAGCCAGAGGAGAATAGTTGGCTACTGTTAAGGAATACTGAAGTATGGGGTGCCTGACATTTGGTGGATTCATGCAGTGTACAGGCCTCACGGCACTGGTTAAGATAAGAATGAGATGGTGGCTACTAGATTAAGAGATGAAGAAGGAAAAGGAGATGGTTAACTGTTACTGATTTGAATCTGACAGAGACTACCCAGTGAATTCTAAGTCCAAGGAAGGGTATAGACAGACATCAGACTGATATATCACACCCAATGTTTTATCATCTGATGAAACAGTATAAGAAATGGCAAACCAGTGGATGTCATGTTATATAGGATTAAAGGGTGAGAGGAAGTAGGCTAACAGCTCCAGTAACAGTGCATAAATAACATTTAAGGTAGACTCTTACACCACTCTGGTGCTTAACTGATTTGTATTTTTCTGAATATCGGACATAATCAGCTCACTCAATGCAGAACATTACATTTAGAGACCCTTCACTTTTCTGTTTTGTGTTGCAATTAAAGAATACCTCATTACTGTGTTCAGATTTTAAGATGAAGCTGCATTCATAGAGTCATATTAGATTAGCTACCTTTGTGGGCCATTTTAAGCCTACCGAATTACCCCATGTGAGAATCAAATGCTGCACCTTGGATCCGTAAGGTGAATACCTTAACAATTATGTCAAATTCCCACCCTTATGCCAACCTAGAACCATTGCTGAGGAAAGACTGAAGTAGGAATAGTCTGGGTTTAAGGAAAATAGATTGAAAAAATTATTTGACTCCTCAACTCTTTTACATCTTTGTTTTTTAAATCACTGGCAATTTGTCAAGGTGCACTACAAAGCTTTTAGTATTACATTATAAGTCCTGCCCAATCAGGGTGAATTAAAGAAAATAAGATATAGGAAACTGACCTTTAATAATTCTTGCATTCATGCTAATCATAGTCAGTCTGCGTTTATTAGAAAAATGTAGCTGGGGATTGACAATTCAAGCATCCAGGTTCATGTTTAATGATCAAGATTTTGAACAAGTGCTGATTATATTAAGAAACATTGTTTTTGGACAGGCGATAAATATTGCCCACTTTAAGTTGAAGATCGGATAATTTTAAAGAAAAAAAGTACCTTATAGGTTCATAGATTCATAGATTAGTACTAGGCTAACTGCTCTTGCAAGTCATTTTAAGCCTAGCCAGTTATCCCTTGTGAGATTCAAACCTTTCACTTGTAAGGCAAATACCTTTACCATTAGGCCACCCTCCCACCGTGTGCATCTCTGTTAAAAACTGCACATACCAGACATTGATAGTGAAACAATAATAAAATAATAAGCAGACATTCACTAACAATAGTATTACCCTTGACTTTTCAGTTGAAAATTGTGTAACCAAGACAGTCTATTCACAATAACTGGAACATTTTACAAGACCAACAACGAGTTTTTCATTGAATAGGAACAACTCCCTAAACTATATTTAAACACAGGCCATGCCTGCTTGTCATTTTTCAAAGCAATTGGAAAGAAACTTTTTTTTTGGAGGGGGGGGGGGTCAGCATCCTGCAAGTCAAAGGTTAATTTCACTTGCAGACATTGTAAATACATAAATAACAACCCCTGTGGCAAAGTGCACAATTATAATGTAACCTTGGGTTCTAGTAAACATTTTAGTTATTGTTTAATTTATGTGGTCTCTCTGGTTGAGTGTTTGAAGCTTCTACTATTTACCGTAGCTTTTATGTGGTGAAGCCAGCTAAACACTGTCTCAAGGTGTGTATCAACATCCATACACTGTTAAAAGCAAAAACAAGAAAAACACAATTGTTAACATTGTAAAATATTTCATTTATTTATTTATGTATTTGTTCATGACTTTAAATGAAATCTGGACACCTATCTGGAAATTAAGGAATTATGTTGGCAATTGAGGATCAATGCTAACTTTTTTCTTTGGTTAAATGATGATGTGAATATCCCATGTATTTTAAAGGAGAGAGCTTCTAAGTTATACATTTATAGATATGTGAAATGCACTTATGAGTGGCTCATTTTGTGCATGTGATCAATTAACATATATTTCGATGATGCATTTACACAATAAAGATGAAAGCACCAAATTCAGTCATTTGCATCCAGCAACTCTTTTTCATGTTGGTGTGGGTTTCAGAAGAACTAGGTTAGGATTCTAAGATGGAATGTGGCATTTCTAAATTTTAGAAAGGTCTTGGCTGCAATTCTCCACCACAGACTTGTAACTAAATGAGAGTTTAATGTTAGGCTGTGGGCAATGATTAAGTGGGTTGAAAGGTGCAATTAGGGATACAAACAATAGGCAAGAAGGGGCTGGAATTTATTGGAGAAAACTGGCAAAAGATTAAAGGTATTGGGAGTGAATAATTAGACAGGGAAAGGTAATAAAAATGTGAAGATGCCAAGAATTTATTTGGACTGCAGGCTAGACATTGCATTCTCTGTCGAGGATTGATGTCAGAGTATAGGCAAAGAGAAAGAAATGAGGGATTCTAAGCAAAAGAACAGCACTGGTAGTGGTTTTAGAAGAATCTAGAAAAGAAGATGCTGTTAAAATGAATAATTAGCAAAGCCTACAACATATTCCATGATAAATAGAATCAACCAGAAGAGGTTAGAAAGGATTGGAAAGGGAGACTGAATAAGCAATTTACGAAGAAACAATGGGAGGGATATATGTGTGTGTGTCTTCCAAGAATGCAACAAAGTCTGGAGTATTTAGGATATTTGCTTGGAGGTGTTTACATAGGTATTTTTATACCCCAAGTAGACTCCAAAGAAGTTTTCCTCAGGTAGATTGCAAATGCTGGAGGTGTGATAGGGAAGAAACAGGTAAATGGGAACATATTTTCTGGGAGTGTAAAGAGTTGGCAGACTTTAAAGATTCCTCCAGACTACTCTGTTAGAGCTACTGGGTGAGCAAATTGATGTAACTAAGGAAATTGTCTAGAGATAGTAAGGCCTTGTTGAGTTTAATTATGCTGGGCTACAAAAACAGCAACTGGGTACTTACGTATTATCGCAACCAGATAACATACTCACTATCTAAGATTGTAATTCCAACTTTTACCATACAGTATCAGTCTATCTATGTGTCTTAAGTATAATCCATTGTCATTTGACTATGTGCTCTGTAAATTTTTTTACGTAAACTGATTTTATTTCTGGATGATCAGACCATCATATACCTTGGCCGCTGTGTAATATTGTTAGGACCAATCTGTCACCTGCTTTCTTCATGAATTCCCCAGAAAGTCGTAAAAAGAATGGAAAAAATACATAAAAGCGAAGATAGATTTTAAAAGACTGCTTTTATAAAGTTAGCTCATTTAAAAAAAAATGTTTGCAGTGACATAAATGTTAGGAAGGCTACGGCATTTGAATGTGAAACATTCCTCACTGATATGGTGAGTGCTGTACTCAATTTTCTGTGCACGGTTGAGAGATATGCTTATAACAAATTTCACTGCCAATTTTATTAAACGACTGTCCACTTCTCTGTGCTGAAATGTTAAAGTGTGCATAACTGATGTCATGCACTTAAAAAAGTTTTTGGTATAAACAGCTACCATGGATGAACGGGGAAAAGTCGTTAGTGTGTTAACAATACTCATAGCTCCTTGTCTGTCCACCCGACTACCATCCCAAAAAAAGCAAAACTATTTCTATATTTTGGCAAGACATGTACAAAGAAGTAGTAAGGAATGTTATTTTCTCCTCTTAACAAACTTGCAGTACATATTTCACATGGAGAATGGCTTGGAGAAGAGCTTTTTCTCCTGATCGCAATCTGGTTGCGATAATACTAAGTACCCGCAATTGTTAGAAAATAGAAATCAAATTTAAACCAACTGTACTAGAAGAAGTGAATATAGTAACAGAGATAAAAGAACTGAGACTGGGATCTTTCAAAAAGAGTAGGAGAAAATTACATAAAAAAAATAGGAATTGTGGGAACAATGCATGCAGAAATGGAACAAGGTTTAAAAGAAAACAGGATTTGAATGAAAGATGTAATGTTTGACTGACAATGACTGGATAGATTATAAGTTATGTATAATATTTGCAACTAAAATTATATCAATATGGTTTGTTTTAATTCATATAAATGTATAACTGCCTATGTCATACATGACAATTTAATAAAAATGTTTTTTGTTTAAAAAAAAGAAAAATAGAAATTAGACGGTGGTAGTAAAAAGCAATTACCTGAGTGATAGTGTGAATCCACCACATTACACATGCAATTACATCTCTCCACAGCAGGTATAGGTATGACTCTGTCATTGTCCATGTTGACGTGAATGACTAGAGACGTACCTCTCTGGACTATATGAAGGAAGACATGATTGAGCTCTCAGAGAATGTGTCCAGCCAGGTATGACCCTAGCCCTACACAGCATCCTTCCTTCACCAAGGAAGATACCACAATACCAACAAACAATAATTGACGCCAACAATTAACTTAGTTTCTGGTGTCTTTCCAAGGAGATTCAGTATCTGTCTGCCTAGGATGACATGGCTAACAGGCCTCAATGCTTTGTAAGGGATTGCCTCCACCTGTCACCCCTAGGATTCTGGATCCTGGACAAGGCTCTTGCCTAAAAAAGGCAAAATGGGGGAGGCTATGTCCCAAAGACAAATCTTCCAACATAAATGATCTGCCAAAAAGTAAACTGAAGGTCATGCTGCTTAACACTAGGAGCCTTAACCTGAAAATTCACTCACTAGAGGCTATCCTCACACTGGAAGATGCCAACATCTGTGCAGTCACAGAAACTTGGTTCAGGGCTGTGGAGAGCAATCCTGCCTTACCAGGCTATACCTCATCCCACAATTTCTGACCCCAAAATGAAGTTGGGAAGACCAAGGGTGGTGGAGTCTCTATCTTCATTAAGGACAGGCACACCTCCAGACTGGTTTGCCAGCATGATGCACTGGAATTACTGCAAGTGCAGCTGACAGTTGGCAAGACATCCATCCAAGTTATAGCCAGCTATAGACCCCCCCATGACTCAGGACACCCACTCCTCCTACTTGGACCTATTTGACTCCATCAAGATACCCCCAAACACCCTGAACCTTGGTGACTTCAACTACCCCACCCTAGACTGGGTAAACTACTCCTGCACTAATACACTCACCCAACAATTCCTTGACTTCATCAGTACTAATGCACTAGACCAGCTTGTTTCATCCCCCACAAGGGGAGATAATATTCTAGAGTTGGTTCTCACAAAAATGGGTGACTGCTGCATCACTCTCATAGTATATTCTTCCCTGATGAGATCAGATTATCTGTCTGTCTCATTTGAAGTTTCTGTTCCACCCAACCCCCCGCCCCACACAGCCATAACCAGGCTAAAACACTTCTCAAGAGCTGACTACAAACTCCTAAGGGAGGGTATCAGTAGCTTCTCACTACTTGCCCCCTCAAAAGATGCAGACAACTACAGTGAACAGTACTCCAGTGCAGTATACAAGCACCTGTACAGCTATATGGACTCAGCCATACCCAACAGAACTAAAACCTGCTCCTCAAGGAAACACAAACCTGTCTGGTGGACATCCTCTATCAACAGGCTTTACAACAAAAGGAAGAAACTGTTGTCCAAGAGTAAAAAGGAAGAAATTCCAAATTGGACAAACTCCCTCCTCAGCCTCAACAAGCCAATTAGGTCACTAGTGAAAACTTCCAAAGTCAATTATGAATTAAAACTAGCCTCTGAAACAAAATGAAACCACAAAGCCTTCTCCAGTTACATCAGGAACCTCCATGGCAAAGCCCAGTTTTGTTCCAAAGTAGTATTTAATGGTACCACTTACACTGATCCTGTTGACTTAGCCAACCTGCTAGCAGATAGGTTCAACACAAACTTCACCCTTCCATCCCCCAAAGGTCCTTTCGACATCCCGATACTTTTCCTGCACCTCATATCTCCATAGATCAAGTGTTAAAGGCCCTATCCAAGGCAAAGAACACAGCTTCCATGTGACCTGATAATATCCCAGGATGTATTCTGCACCATTTCCAGCAAGAACTAGCTTTGCCTTTGAGCATCCTATTCAACCACAGCCTAAGTACAGGCTTCATTCCAGCAGAGTGGAAAGCTGGCATTGTCATCCCTTTGCACAAAGGTGGTGCCACTACTGACCCTGGAAACTATTGCCCCATTAGCTTGACAAATCTGATTTGTAAAGCCATGGAGCATATTATTATTATGGGTCTCATAAACAAGGACAAAGGCAATCAACAACCCTTGACCCCCACCTAGGTCAGGGTCATCAAGGACAGATCTTGCCTGTTGAACCCAATTGACTTCTTTGAGACTGTCACCAAGGTCCTGGATGAGGGCAAGTCAGTACATACAACTAACCTTGACTTGGCCAAGGCCTTTGACACAATTTCCCCCCTCAGGAATCATCAAAAAGCTAACACAACTTGGCATAAATCTCTAGCTCATCAGGTGGGTGGCCAACTGGCTCACGGATAGGACCCACAAGGTCAAAATAGGTGCTCCACCTCCGACAGCAGACCTGTCACTAGTGGTATTCCCAAGGGATCTGTCCTGGGACCCCTACTGTTTGGCATTGATTTCTCAGAGGTACAGGCAAAGACAAAAGGCCTGTGGCTGACCAAGTTTGTAGATGACTGTAAGTTGGGTGCTGTTATTGACTCACCAAATGACGTTAACATACTGCAACAGGGTCTCACAACAAATGACTATTGCCAAAATCATGGCCTTAAGTTAAAAGCAAAATGTATTATCATTAAAGTACAAAAAGCGGCAGCTCTTCACAAAACAACTATAAATCCAAAAGGAATGCAGTCCCAGGAAGGAAGATCTCCGAACAAATAAAACCAGCTTTATTGTCACAAAACACCCGAAAAACACAATGACATTAACGCTCTTCCAGGATTAATTGCGTTTTCGTCCCATATACTGGACTTCATCAGATGCTAATATAAATTAACACAAACATTTATATACCTCTATTAAAACCAATAAACCAATGAAAAAGCTTCAATTAAATTTGAATGCACAAATCAATTTACATTTTGGGCTCATAAATATTCATAAGTTCATCCTTCCATATATTTATACAATAAAATAAATATCCATCCATTAAAATAATTTAAATAACTCCATATTCTTATAAATAATTTAAAATACTATTAAATATTAATAAATAAATACATTATTTTATATATATAAATCTAAACTCTTATATTAATAATATGAAGGTTCCATATTAAGGAAAACCACATTTCATAGCACACTATCTGTTGGTACAAAATTATATTACAACTAACGCATAAATTCATAATTTAGCTGCCTTTAATTTCAAAAGGGGCAGGATAGACACATGCTCATTTAAGCCTGGGAATTTGCTTGCTTCCAACGTCACCCGCCACCACAACTCTCTGTACCCAATAGTATCCTCCCATGGCCCCCCTCTAATACCATCTTTTATATGTTCAATTACTAGAAAATGAAATTTATTTTCTTTACATACCTTTGAATGTTTATATAATGCATTTGTTTCCTTTTCCTTTATTATGTCATAGGTATGTTCATAAACTCTTCTTTTTAAGGTTCTCTCGGTTTTACCTATATAGAATGACCCACACTTTTCACAGATGGCAAGGTATACTAAACCCTTTGTCTCACAATTATACATTCCTTTACTAATAATCCATCTATTCCAACTTTCTATATAAATTTTCTCCTTATTGGCCATATAGCTACATTGATTACATTTTCCACAGGAATATGTACCTATATTTTTAATACCATTAATACCCTTCATTTTCTTCTGATCAAACTTTTTATGTTCCAAGTAATCTTTTATATTACAAGGATTTCTATATACCACTTTAGGTATATCCTTAGGTAGCCCCTCCAGGTCAGTAAATGCCATAAACCTTTCCCATTCCTTAAAGAAGGTAGTACTGATATTATTATTTAAAGCATTATACTCTAGAGTAAACGCCTGTTGGTATTCTCCATTATTAATAAATACTTTCTCTTTTGTTCTTTGATCCCCATCATTTATTTTTTCTCCTAATATAGGATGAAATGTATCTAATCTTTTTCTTTCTACCTCTAACCTAATATTGCTAATAAACTCCTTACTATATCCTCTATCTAAAAACATTCTCTCCAACAAATCACATTCCAACTTAAAATCCTCCAACTTACTTGTCATCCTAGATCCCCTCACAAATTGCCCTTTTACTATATTCTTCTTGCAATGTGTTGGATGTGCACTATTATAGTGCAGGTAGGAATTAGAGTAAGTCGGTTTCCTATATACTTTAGATTCAAAGGCATTATTACATTTATAAATTTCTATATCCAAAAATTGTAAATTATTTTCTGAGACATTATAAGTGAATCTCAAGAAATCAGAAGTATCTTTAATATATGCCATAAATTCCTTTAATTTCTCTTTCCCCCCTGTCCAAAAGATAACTATATCATCCAGGAACCTCTTATAAAGGTTCCAACAAGATGTAAAACTAGAATTAAGTATATATGTTTCTTCCCAGATAGCCAGGACTATATTCGCAAATGTAGGTGCACAAGCTGCGCCCATAGCTACGCCTTGGGTTTGTTGAAAAAATTCCCCATTAAATATTAAAAAATTATTTTTAAGAACTATATCCATCAAATTTGTGTACGCTACTTTGTCTTTATGGCTCAATATTCTATCTTGAAACACTTCTTCTTCAAACATTTCCATACCTTTGGAACAGGGAATAGAGGAAAAACAATCCACTACATCTATTGTTACAAATAAAATATTTTTATTATACAACTCTAAATTAATATTTCTTAAAAGATCCCATGAATCTTTTAAAATAGCTGCTTTGTTAGTCCATATATGTTTAGTCTTATTATCTATAAATTTAGCTAAAGGGAATGTCTTAGAACCATCTGCAGATACAATTGGCCTTAATGGGGGGTCTATTAAATTCTTGTGTACCTTAGGGATACCATAAATTACTGGGATCTTAGGTTTATCCACTTTAAGGTAGGAAAGACTATTTCCATCTATAGTCCCTTCATTATACATAGCTTATAATTCTATATCTATTCTTTTATAAGCTACCATAATTTCATTCTTGGACACATCTGTGTATTTTACTTCATCTCTAAGAATTTGGTTCATTTTACCTTCATATACTGTAGTATCCATAAAAATAGCTCACCACCTTTATCTGGTTTCATTATTCTAACATTCATATTGTCTTTCAATTTATTTAACACCCTATATTCTCCTTCTTGAAGATTCATATTAAATCTAGTTCTCTTATATACCTTTCTTATTTCATTTTCCATCACATTCTCTAGATTTTTAAGTTGGGGGTGCATAGGGGGGTTAAATGTTGATGGTTTAATAACCTAAGGTTAGAATCAACTTTGTATTATCATACCATTCGGCAAAAACACAGCCCGTACTGATTGCTACATCAACAGCCATCCCCTAAGCACACATGTGGTGAGAGACCTCGGTACTCAGGTTGGCAACAGTCTCACATTCGACCATCATGTAGAGGCAGTGGTCATAAAAGCCTTTTACTTGGTTCATTTCATAAGTAAAGGGATTGTATCCAGAAGAAAGGAGGTTATTACCTCTCTGTACTCCTCCCTCATTACACCAGCAATTGAGTATAATGTCCCATTTGGTATGTACCTCTCCAAACACCGGCATCAACTGGAAAGGCCACAGAAATACCTCACAAAGAGAATCCATGGCCTCCAACACCTGTCCTATGCAGACAGGCTGAATTCACTATCACTCTACTTGGTATCATACAGATTGCTCAGAGGTGATCTGTGTCTTGCTTACAAGGCAATATCAGACCCTGCTCTACTAGAGATGCTCCATATCCATAAGTTTAATGCTTCGTGCATTACCCACTCAAAAGGCCTAAATCTAATATGCAACATTAACAAAACCTGCTGGAGAGACAGGTTTGTCTCCCAGAGGCTGCCCTGTCTCTGGATTAGATTTCCCATACATGTAAAGCAGAGTACCTCGCTGACCCTCTTCAGGCACAACCTTGATAAGTGGATGGGAAACCACAAATTTGTCTCAGGGGTTCCACCTGTGTCCTTCATTGACAGGTGCTGACTGAGGTTTCCTCTTTTTTGGGATAAACTCTTGGCTAGGCTGGTAAGGACCAGAGGGCCATTAACCTAGTAACCTCCTATGATGCTATTGTTAGCTTGCTGCAGGGATCAATTCAATTAATGCAGTTATGTGTTTTCAAACCCTGCACCTACTTTACACAAGGCCATCACTCTAACCATTCAGCTACATGGTCATGTAAATAGTTTATGCTTGATATGACTATGAGTATGGTCAAATCACTAAGTCATTTTCTTGAAAATATTGGCATGGAATCCAAAGAATGGTTGTAAGAACTGGGAGAGTTCAAGCTTATAAAAGTTGTTATTTCTCTAGCTAATGTACAACCAATGAACAGTGCAACTAGAATAAATAAAAAGGATGCAATGTAAAATATATGACTATAGAGAGCTTATTCACTTGGGAAACAAGTGGCAATTAGATTAGAATTTGAAGTAATATGAATTCAGTTTTAAATAGATGTAGCTGATGTAGGGGTAACTGGGTTTTAATTAAAAATAAAATACAAGGTAATGTCTATGAAAATGAATAACCCAAGAAGGAAATGTAGGTTTGGTGGTGGTGGGGACTTAATTCAATGGGTAATGAAAGGGATTTGGTAATTTGATTTTGTGAATTTTTTTTCATCATGTACATTGTTGTCTACCAATAGCCAGAGTATGCTCACGTGTATATTAAGAAGAATTAACATGATTTTATTTGTTAACCAAATAATCAACTAGGCACAAGTGCCCATATTTTTGTGGTGGTCCAGAACAATTAACGGTCTTGTTCATAGTTAAACAGCTGGAGAGTAGAAGGTGAAGGAATCAAACCCAGGACAACAAGCTAAGGTGCATCAGCTTTCTCATTTCCTTAATTATTATTGCCAGATGAATTCTAGATGCAGTGATGTTATTTTTCCCCTGACAAATAAATGAAAAAGCTCAAGTAATGTAAACTAAAGGAATCCTTCTACAATATGGGCCACAAATGTAAAAAGGAAATCTAGTCCATTAGAGTAAGTAAGGCATAAACGTTATAAAAAGGTAAAATCACAATGCAGTACAGCAAGAGAAATGGTCAAGCAGTTTTATTCTTCATAAAATCCTGGACTTCATCAGAACCGTTAAACAAAATAATAAGATTTATATAGGCCATTCAAACAGTCGGCTGATTTAATTAACGATAATGTAAAAGTTTTTAAAGAAACCAGCCTCATTGTTGATACACTTTACTAAAATACGTGAACTAACCATGTAAATAAGCAGGTGACTGTTTGACCTCATTTGAAGTACTGTGCGTGGTTTTGTGGGCTCCTATAGGGATAGTTATATTACTATTGTTACATGTTCAGAAGAAAGTAACCAAATGATTAAGGATTTAGAAGGGAAGCTTTATCAGGACAGGCTTTGTGTATTAGGAAGGTCTGGGCTGGAAGTGAGAAGAGTTCAAAGAATAATATGTTATTTAAATACAGTAATAAAAATATGAGGGAGTAAATCTAAAGAAGATGCAGAGGGTACAAAGGATACACTTGTAAACTGCGGTTATGAAATTCAGAGTGGATGTCAACATATATTTTTTGTGGAAATAGTGGTGGTCATATAGGATGAGTTGCTTAAACTGGTGGTATACGTAAAGCACATCAGCATGCTAAAGGTAGAGGACAAAGGGAGAGTGAGGTAATAGACAAGTGGCAGTAATTATTTATTGGGTTGACTATACATATAGTGTCTCTCTTTCTGTCAAAATCTTAATGTTGTATAACTGAATTTTCATTCTAAAGAAGAAGTTCTGGTGTATGCTCATTGTAAACGCCATACACAGCAACCGAGTTGTTATTATCACATGGATGACATAGTATAATTTATTTATTCATTTATGTATTTGTCCTTGATAACTGGGAAAGTCCAAGAGGGCAAAAAAATATTTTCAGTGGGGACCCAAGGAGAAAAGCTCCACTGAAAAAAAATCACATATATTACATAAAAATAAAAATATTTTCCATGTGCAGTACATTTACATGAATAGTTTACATTTTTTGCATGAAAATAAAAGGAGTACATGTACTAAAAACAATAAAAGAAATTTACATGCACCGGAAAGAACCATCAATGAATGAAGTACAAATCAAAAAACTGTATACATCTGCTCAATATATGAAAGTAAAGAAATAGAACTGAGAGTGTTTACTTGAAAGTTGGACTGTGTCAGTGGCCCAACAGGTAGCACAGTTGTCTTTGTTGCACAAGGCTGTGGATTCTATTCCTACATCAAACAGACTGATTGTTGACATTGAAGTGCAGTATAAAAGGGTGCTGTCTTTCAGATAAGATACTAAAGTCCCATCTGTTTGAGTTGGTGGGAATAAAAAATGTCATGGCACTTACTGAAAAGAATAAGGGTCCTTTATATGCAAAAACAACTCCTATTTACAAGTGTAAAATTATATATACATATGCACATATATATATATATATATATATATATATATATATATATATATATATATATATAGATATACAGTGTATGTATGTATATATATATATATATATATATATATATATATATATATATTTATATATATATAAATATACAGTGTATGTATGTGTATATATATATATATATATATATATATATATATATATATGTATATATGGGTCCACTTTATAATTTTGAAATACTGAAATCTCGAATTTCAGAAATTCGAAATTATATACCTGAATCACAAAATCATGAAACACCAGAAGCGAGAAATTCAAAATCCTGAAGCTCGGAGATGTTAAATTAGCGCTTCTGGTGGTGTGGTGTGTGAATGGATGGGTGGATGTTTAGGTAAGTATGTATGTATAAGAGTGTTGGTTAGGGGCTTTAGTGTGTCAGTGTGTGTTGTGACTGTGATGTGTGTGTGTGAGGGACTGTAAAATTTGTGGGTCTGAGTTTCCTTTGTGTGTCTATTTGTGTGATTTTGGAGTTTGTATATTTAAGTAGGGGGGGTGTGGGGAGAAGTTGTGTGTGTGTGTGTGTGTGTGTGTGTGTGTGTGTGTGTGTGTGTGTGTGTGTGTGTGTGTGTGTGTGTGTGCTGTATGTGTATTGTACGTTCAGGATTTTAAATTTCGTGGTTATGGGGTTTCAGGATTTAGTGTTTTCAGCTATGTAATTTAGAAATACTGAAATTCGGGATTTCAGTTTTTCGAGACAACAGTGAACCCATCAGACCTCCCAACCATCCCGAATTACTCGGTTTTTACAGAGTTATGGGGTCCCAATAATGGGGTGCCACAATTTGCGAGTAGCACCCCTTCAATTCCGATTTTCTTTCATCTGTTTTTCAGATTTTTGCGCTTTTGGAGTTGTCGGCATCATGTAAGTGATGATGTCAGCTCTGGCAGCTTGTGTGCGCGCGTCTGTTTGAATACTGGAAGGGAACGGAAGAAGTTGAATGCAGGATTTGTTTTGTTTTAGAACAGTGTGGCGTCTGTATTAAGAGAGAAGCCGGAAAGAACACTTAATCTGCAGAACAAGTTTTTGGGGCCAGCAGCAGAATGAGAAGCCGGGAAGAAACTGCCAGTCTGAGCAGAGCAGGTACCTAATACAGTGACACAAACAGTGTGTATGTGTGTACACACAAATTACTACAGTTACATTTTACAGCATTCAAACTGAACATTCTTTGACTGCTGTCCTGCTTTTTTGAAGCTGATCAGAATTTATAGCCCCTCTAAATCAAGATTATCGTGGCTTCTTTACTTTAAGAGGTGAGCTGTCTTTTATAATGCTTGCTGTTGTTCACAGTATTTATAGGCCAAAAAAAAACAGAATTTTATCTGAGAATGTGCATTTGTGACTTTTACTTTATTTTTGGTAATGCTTAAAGTACCACAAAAGTAAAAATTTAACATGTAACAGTATGATTTCTATGCACAGCTGTCAAAAGATTTTTTTTTCCTGGGACTATCTCAACATCTAGATTGATTGGTTTGCTGGCTGAAGTTATTATTCCATTTAGTCTTGATTTAGTTCATAGTATAACCATTGCAAATACTTGTACTAATTTTAAAAATCAAAAGATTTTTTTTTTTTGTAATTCATCTAAGCATTGTTTTTTTTCCTTGCTTAAACTGTGTTACCCTTCAGAAAACAGACTATTGCATAATTATGCCCACAACAGAACACACCTGGTGGCTAGAAGTACTCAGGCTCAAACCCTGTACCTTGGGTACAGGGTAAAAATTGCCTAAAGTCCCTAGCCGCCACCACTTGTGAATTGATGCCTTTCTGGATTTTGTATTTCAATTTCAAGTTTCATATTCCTCATAAAATAAATGGTAAAACAAAACCTTTTATTCTAGCAATTTTCTAAGTTTATAAGATCAGCATTTTGAAATGTTTTGGGGCTGTATTCCCCCATTATTGGCTGTGTTCTGTTTTTTTGTGCTAAGAGGTTGAGAGCTATGGTGAGAAGTGTGAATTGAATTCACTAAATGATATCCTTTTAAGTTTGTCTTCCTGTCTTTCAGCAAACTGATGATTTGAAACCCAAACTGTTTAAAGTGAGAGAAACTCAATGAGAGCCGGCAAGTTCAACAAAATCCTCCATTTAATGAGCGCTTTCGGTGAGGACAATACCTCACCTTCCTCAGATAAAACTACACACGATTGGCCCTGTTTTTATACAGGCATCTTTGAAATAAACTGAAATGGTTAATTGAATAATTTAAGCACCATCAATTATACTTTAATAAAAACATACAACTATATATACATTTGAAATGCTATGTTGTCACACTCTTAAGATGTTAAAAGTACTTTCAAAAAGGTACTTAAATTAAACTGCTGATTTGGCTTAATGATATGCTGTTCTGACTATAGTGCACAGGTACCTGGGTTCAAGATGTAGCAGTGAAATGCACGGTGGTAGCAACATTTTATTCAAGCAGTGTTTAAAATATGTCCCCTTTTTTTTGCCTTTTGCCCCCGCTGATTGAAAATAAGTGCAAGAAACTGTGCAACATGCCTATGGCTTAAACTGTTGTAATTATATATATAATACGTCTTGAACCCAGGTACCTGTTGCACGAAGCATCAGAGACCATCCATGTGCAAATAATAGTGGGCAAAACTGCCTTTCAGTTTGTAGCCTGCTACAGACCACCCTCCCAAACTCAAGAACCCTACTCGGCTTTCCTGAGAACACTGGAGAATATGAAGGTCTCTCCAAACACCATTATATTGGGTGACTTCAACTACCCAAACATAGACTGGGAGCACTACTCAAGCCCCAGCACCCTCGCCCAACGATTCCTAGAATTTATAAACTCAAATGCTATGGAACAACTGGTCACCACTCTCACAAGAGGGGAAAACATATTGAACCTGATCATCACCAACATGGGGACTCTATATTCCATACCAGAGGTATACCACTCATTGGTAAGATCTGACCATAAATTAATCTCACTGGACATCCATATCCCATCTCCACCCCAGCCAAAGAAACCACAGTGAAGAACTTCTCAAAAGCAAACTTCACACTTCTCAAAACCAAGGTGGAATCCTTCAAAGCCCCCGGGCCAGTGGAAAATACAGCCCAAACCGCAGAATCCTTTACAAACACATTCTGTGGACACCTTCAGGAATGCATGGATCATGCTATCCCAAATAAAACCAAGACTCCTCCAAAGGCAGGACACCTGTCTGGTGGACCCCAGCCATAGATAGGCTATACAACAGAAGGAGGAAACTACTACATGATAGAGCAAAATCCCAAAAAGGGAAGGCATCTCTGATCAGTACTAGCAAGAAACTACAATCCCTCATAAAATCATCTAAGGCCAGCTTCGAAAGAAAAATTGCACAAGATGCTAAAGATAATCACAAGGCCTTCTTTAGTTATGTCAGGAACCTGGGTGGCAACTCCCAGATATGCTCTGAGTTAGTGCAAAATGACAAAAAATACACTGAGCCCACAGACATTGCCAACATCCTGGCAGACGGGTTCAGTGCAAACTTCTCCCCCCCTCCCCCCCAAAAGAGCAAATGTCTATCCCAGCAGAGTGTAGCCTCCCTGACATCACAGATGCACAGGTAAGAGCTGCCCTCTCCAAAGGAAAAAACACAGCATCAATGGGACCGGACCGTGTCCCGGGCAGTGTCTTACATGAGCTCCAGGAAGAACTGAACCCTCACATAAAGTCACTGTTCAATCTCAGCCTTACTACAGGATATGTACCCAAGGAATGGCGTACAGCAATAGTGGTCCCACTCCACAAAGGTAGTGCCACAACGGACCCTGGAAACTATTGCCTTATAAGCCTGACTAGCCTGGTCTGCAAAGCTATGGAGCGTATCATCATGGAACTCATAAACAAAGACATTGGGAACCTCCAAATATTGGATCCTACCCAATTAGGCTTTGTTAAGGGCAGATCTTGCCTCTTGAACCTGGTTGACTCTTTGAAACAGTCACCAAGGCCATAGATGAAGGGAAGGTAGTCCACACAGCTTACCTGGACCTCGCAAAAGCCTTCGACACAATACCCCACTCGGGCATCATAAATTAGCTCACCAGCTTAAATATCAACCCCTATGTCACAAGATGGGTTGCAAACTGGCTCAGGGATAGAACCCACATGGTCAGAATTGCAGGTGCCATGTCAGACTCTAAACCAGTTACAAGTGGTGTCCCACAAGGCTCAGTCCTGGGACCTCTCTTGTTCAGTATATATTTCTCAGAGGTACAGGCTAACACGGGAGGACTATGGCTGTCCAAGTTCGCAGATGACTGCAAACTGGGTGCCATAATTGACTCACCGACTGACACAAGTATCCTCCAAAAGGGTCTCACAGAGATGGATAACTGGTACCAGAGCCATGGCTTAAAGCTAAATGCCAAAAAGTGCATAGTCATCCCCTTTGGGAAAAAACAAAGTGCCCACAAATTACCACGTAGGTGGTAATCCATTAAGTACGGAAGAAGAAATTAGGGATTTGGGGAACCAAGTAAACAGCAATCTCTCCTTTGACAATCACATTGCCAAAGTGGTTAGAAAGACCTTCTATATAGCCCACCTTATCACGAAAGGGTTGACATCTAGATTAAGAGAGGTCATTGTGCCCGTCTACTCATCACTCATCAGGCCTATAATTGAATACAATGCCCCATTTGGGATGTACCTTACCCGACACCTGCAGCAACTGAAAAGACCCCAAAAGTACCTCACCAAGAGGATCAGGGACTCAAACAGATGCCCTACTCAGTTAGGCTAAAGAAACTCCAGCTCTACTCTGTTGCTTACCGCCTACTCAGAGACGATCTGTGCCTGACGTATAAAGCCATGTCCAACCCAGAATTAATGGACATGCTCCACCTCAGGAAATCCAAATCCCTTAGAGCTACACACTCCAGGGACTCAAACCTCAGCACAGAAATAAATAGGACATGCTGGAGGGACAGATTCATATCCCAGAGGCTCCCCTCACTCTGGAACAAAATCCCAATCCATGTTAGGCAGAGCCCCTCAATGACCCTCTTCAAGAGAAATCTTGACGAGTGGATGGGAGATCGTAGGTTTACCCCTGGGATCTCTTCTGTGTCCCTACTAGACAGAGGCACAGTAAACTAACCTTAAAAGGGCTATCTTCTGTGACCTACTATACAGAGGCACAGTCAACTAATCTAAAAGGGTGGCGAAAGCCAAACACACTCTGGCTAGGCTTATAAATGCCCTAGGGCAGATAGCCTAGTATCAACCTATGAACCTATATATATATATATATATATATATATATATATATATATATATATAGGTTCATAGGTTGCTGTCACCATGGACATGTTCTGAATAGGGCAGTTTTGTCATTATTGGTTCATGCATTTTGTTTCATTACCTACTGGAAAAATTTCAAACAATAAATTTAAAATGCAATTGTGTGTGGAAGCAGACTTTTATGATGGAAGTGTTCTGAATAGGGCAGTTTTGTCATTATTGGTTCATGCATTTTTATTTCATTGCCTACTGGAAAAATGTTTAAACAATAAATTTAAAATGCGCTCTAACTTAAGTCTAACAAGTGTGCTGTATTATACAAGGAATATAATAAAATTGGGAAGGTGTATCAAAGAATGCATGTATGTTTCTTGATTTGTGTGTGAGGGGCTTCTGATTTGAAAACAGCCCAAAGGTAATCTGTGGGTTTCAGCTGTTTCAATGAATGTGAGTTTCAAGGGCAGAGAAGTTTTAATTAAGTTTTAATGCCAAGTCTATTTTCATTGTGAGACAGTATTACTTTGTTTAGCAGCCAGATATCTGTTACTGTTTGTGCATTGTGCTATAAAATGTAAAAAATAAAATCCAAAAAATCATTGTAGAAGTAAAGCAGTATGCAGACATTAGTGTTTATGGTAAATGGTGTGAAATAGCCAGGTAATGGGACATTGGAATGGCCCAGGGGGTCTCTGGTGCTATAGTTTGGTTCTGTTCTTCAGTCTGCATTGGAAAGTTGGTATCCCACAATTCCATTGGAGTGGGTGGGGTTGTATAATTATGTATGCAAATTTTACTTTAATCAGCGTACAGATTTCTATATATATATATGTATACTCATACTGCACACATAGTTTTTATTAAATTAACAAGCTTATGCTTTACGAACTTTCATATTCAAATGCTTAATATAAGCTATCAAGATATATGTATAGAATTAGTAACAGGTTGCTTGTTTACAAATGGCAAAGTGCTTGTATAGTATTTAGTAATGCATTTTTATTTTTAGATAAGGATCCTTTTAGTGTATTTGTAAAATGGCTGATTGATTGAATAATTGACTAATTAACTTTTAATCAAGAGATATATAAGGTGTGTTTAAATTGCTGTACTTTTGTCTGATGAAGTTGGGGCACAGATCCCTTTCGAAAGCGCTCACAATAAAATTGTTTTAAACATATGCTGGTCAGTGATTGAAGAGGAAACCAACATTTGGATACACTTGCTGCTTTGTGTTTTTGAGCTTGGTTTGTAATCTTCGGCTGTGTTGTTTTTTTGATTGTATCTGCTTTATTTTCTGAAAAAAAAAAATATATATATATACTTGTTTTCCCACCTTTCTAAGCTAGTATAGTCCAGTTTTCAGGTTAGTGCTGAATTCAGGGCTGTGTTACATGTTTCTGTGTTTGCCCATACCTTACTTGGATAGAAGGAAGTTTCTCTGTTCACTGTGAGAGAGGGAGCTTTGAGCAGCCTATCTGTCCCTGGAGGAGTGTTTTCAGCCCAGAAATTAGTAGTTTATTGACCGTTTTGGGCTAATTTCTATCTCTTTCATTTCTCTGCTATAAAGCCCACATTTGCGTGGTTTTGCATGCCGGGCAGCGCCGGTTAGCTTGAGTATAACTATTCCCGGCTCCACAAAGTCTACTGTTCAATTTTTCCCTTTGAAATAGACAAACTTTCAACTTAAACACTCAACCCATTCACTTCTCATCCTGGTACTTGCTCAAAACTCATAGCAAGCACTAATAAACCTTAGCACTAGACCCTCTTATACTGTAGAGAAGGGCAGGGCTCTCTTTTCGACCTTACCAGCCAATCAGTAAAACAGTTCACTGTACCTATCCAAACATGTCCAAAGAGCAGTTTCAGGTGTACTCTCTGGTCCAACTGGTGAATCTGGGCATTTTGAGGCAATGTTACAATTACCTCATGTACACAGACAACCCTCTCTTCCTTCCACCACACACTAATGCATGCGAGAGATGCAATTATACAACCAAACTGGAGGCTATGCTCTTTCAACCCAAGACTGGACGAGGCAGTCAAGAGAAGGGAATTACTTGCATCACACCACCAGTCTCACATAGACCTATAAAACCAGCACCGGCAAAAAACACACATAAATATAGGAAAACATACTCGGAGGCTCTGAATAAAAATCTGCAAAAGCAACAGAGACCTCCAAAGCAGACATCCAAGCAACCTCCACCCCCCAACACAAACCATGAAACACATACTTCACAAAACCAGTGTGCCACGCAATCACAGCCCTTAAGACAAAATAACATACTCAACACTCTAATAATAGGTGACTCTATAGTTGGGCACACTGACATCCCACTCACTAGGCTGAACAAGGAGAAGGTTAGTGTTAGCTGCCTGTTGGGTGCCAGGATCCGCCACATAACACAAGCACTCAAGTCACTCCAGCACAAGTACAAATATGACTCTGTCATTGTCCATGTTGGTGTGAATGACCTGAGCCGTACCTCCCAGGACTACATGAAAAGAGACATGGAGGAGCTCTCTGATCATGTAGCCCAGGCCGGTATGACCCTGACCCTGAGTAGCATCCTGCCCTCACCAAGAATGATAGCACTGTATAGAGAAAAAATTATCAATTTCAACAACTGGGTAAGCTTCTGGTGTCATTCAAAGGGGATCCTGTGTCTGTCAGCCTGGGATGACATGCTCGACAAGCCACCCTGCTTCACTAGAGAGAGCTTGCACCTGTCACCCTTAGGCTTTCGAATACTGGCCAATGCTCTTGCCACCCCCACAGTGCCTTTTTTAGGGAAGGATCAAAAGACAAATCCACTGTCGTAAATAGCACGAGTAACAAAAAACTGAGGGTAATGCTACTGAATGCCATAAGTCTAAACCTCAAAATGCATGCACTCGAGGCACTCCTCAGTATGGAGAAAATCAATATATATGCAGTAACAAAAACCTGGTTTAAGGCTCCAGAGAGCACCCCAACACTACCAGACTACAACTCATACCATACATTTCCACCACAAAACCCGGACTGAAATACAAAAGGCGGGGGAGTATCCATATTCGTCAAAGATATCCACACCTCCAGGTTAGTGGCACAGTACGATGCTTCAGAGATCATCCACGTGCAACTAACAATGAGCAAAACTGCTGTTCAAATGAGAGCTTGCTACAGATCACCCACCATGTCCCAGGACCCCCACTTCGCATTCCTGGAAACACTGGGAAACATAAAGGTCCTACCAAACACTCTGATATTGGGTGATTTCAATTACTCAAACATTAACTGGGAGAACTATTCAAGTACAAACTCCCTTGCCCAACATTTCATAAAATTTATAAACTCAAATGCCCTGGATCAACTGGTCAACACCCCCACCAGAGGTGACAACATATTGGACCTGGTCATCACCAACATGGACGACCGGTGTTCCACACCAGAGGTCAAGCCCTCACTGGTTAGATCTGACCATAAACTAATCACTCTGGATATCCACATTCCGCCACCACCCCTGGTCAAAGAAACCTCTGTGAAAAACTTAACCTTTTCAAAAGCAAACTTCACGTTACTTAAGGCTGAGGTGGGAAGTTTCAAAGCCACTATGCTAAAGGATAATGCTGTCCAAGTTGCAAAATCATTTACTAATGCACTCTATGGGCACCTACAAGAATGCATAGATCATGCTATCCCAAACAAAACCAAGAATCACTCCTCCAAGAAAAGGAAACCAGTCTGGTGGACCCCTGCCATAAACAAGCTATACAATAAAAGGAGCAAACTAGTACAGAAAAGCATAAAATCCCAAGAAGATAAGACATTCCTGATCAGTATCAGCAAGAAACTACGTTCCCTCATAAAATCATCCAAGGCTAACTTTGAAAGAAAAATTGCCATGGACTCCAAAGATAACCACAATGCATTATTTAGCTATGTCAAGAATCTAAGTGTCAATTCTCAGATCTGCTCAGCATTAGTGCAGAATGGCACAAAATACACTGAACCAACCGATACAGCCAACATCCTGGCAGACAGGTTCAGTGCAGACTTCATCCCCCTCTCATCCCCAAAAGGGACTATAACTATACCAGAAGAATGTAGTGCCCCCTGAAACCACAGACACTCAGGTTAAAGCAGCCATCTCCAAAGCCAATGGGACTGGACGGTGTCCCAGGCTGCGTCCTACATGAGCTCAAAGATGAACTAACCCCTCACCTAAATACACTATTTAAACTCAGCCGCTCCGCAGGCTACATGCACACAGAGTGGCACACAGCAACGGCTATTTCACTCCCCAATGGTGGAGCCACAACAGTCCCTGGGAACTATCGCCCTATAAACCTGACTAGCTTGGTCTGCAAAGCTATGGAGCGCATCATCATGGATCTCATTAAGAGAGACACTGGGAACCTCCAAACACTAGACCCTACCTAGTTCGGCTTTGTTAAGGGCAGAGCATGCCTCCTAAACCTGGTGGACTTCTTTGAAACAGTTACCAAGGCTGTAGACGAGGGAAAGGTGGTCCACACAGCCTACCTAAACCTCGAAAAGGCCTTCAACACCATTCCCCACTCAGGTATTATAGACAAGCTCACCAGCCTGAACATAAATCCCTATGTCACAAGATGGGTTGCCAACTGGCTCACGGACAGAACCCACATGGTAAGAGTTGCAGGAGCTAGGTCTGACTCTAAACCGGTTACAAGTGGCATTCCACAGGGCTCAGTCCTAGGACTCCTCCTGTTTGGCATATACTTCTCAGAGGTACAGGCAAACACAGGAGGACTATGGCTGACAAAGTTCGCAGATGACTGCAAACTAGGGGCTATAATTGACACTCCAGCTGACACAGACATCCTCCAAAAGGGTCTCACTGAGACAGATACCTGGTGACAAAACCATGGCCTCAAGCTAAATGCCAAAAAGTGCATAGTCATCCCCTTTGCAAAAAACAAAGTACCCACAAACTACCACATAGGTGGTAGACCCCTAAATATGGAAGACATAATAAGGGATCTGGGGACCCAAGTAGATAGTAACCTCTCCTTTGATAATCACATTGCCAAAGTGGTTAGAAAATCCTTCTATGTAGCCCACCTAATCACAAAAGGGTTTGCATCCAGATCAAAAGAGATCATTGGGCCACTGTACGCATCACTCATAAGACCCATCATAGAGTACAATGCCCAATTTGGGATGTACCTTACAAGACATGTGCAATAACTGGAAAAGCCACAGAAGTACCTCACCAAGAGGATCACTGGCCTCAAGCAGATGCCTTATGTAGCTTGACTGAAGAAACTCCAGCTGTACTCGATTGCATACTGCCTACTCAGAAGTGATCTCTGCCTGACATACAAGGCCATGTCCAAACCAGAATTGATGGACATGCTCCACCTAAAGAAAACCATATCCCCTTGAGCCACACACTCCAGGGATCTAAACATCTACCACAACAATAAATAGGACGTGCTGGAGGGATAGATTCCTGTCCCAGAGACTTCCCATGCTCTGGAACAAGATTCTAATCTGCATTAGGCAGAGTTCCTCACTAACCATCTTCAAGAAAAACCTTGACGAGTGGATGGGAAACAGAAAGCTTGCCCCAGGGATCACTTCAATGGCTCTGCTGGACAGAGGCACAGGGAACTAATCTAAGGGGGCGGCGAAAGCCAACACATTCTGGCTAGGCTTATAAATGCCTTCGGGCAGATAGCCCAGTACCTATCTATGAACCTATGAACCTATAAAGTCAAAAGTGCATTTACACGAAACTGCATAATATTGAATGTGAAAATGTTGAATCCACCGTTGTGTTGTCATGTTCATGACGTGTGGTGCGGTTTGTGGATTTAGCTGGGGATTCCGGTAAGTGGTGTTCTTGTAAGGGTATTGGGTAGGGATTTCAGTGTGTGTGTAGTGGTGAGTTTTATGTGTTTGTGTGTTTAGTGTGACCTCAGAGTTAGTATATATAAGTAGCGGGTGTGTGGGGGCCATAGCTGTGTTTGTTTTTTATATTGTGTTTTTGTGTGTTGTTTTGTTTGTTGTAGTGTCATTAGGTAGGTGTATGTGTGCTTGTTTGTGTGGTGGTGTGTGTATGTGAATGAATGATCGTGATTTTGAATTTCACTTTTTTGGGTGAGGGTTTTGTGGGCTTTCGGCTTTATAGTCTCAAGATACTACAATTAGGTATTTTAGTATTTTGAGATTATAAAGTGACTATATATATATATATATATATATATACACACATATAAAATCTGTTAATACATCCTAAATTGTCATCCCTCTTAGACCCCTCACTCCAACTTTCCATAACCACCATTTGATTTTACTTGATATTGTTGCTAAAATCCATTTACCGTTAAGATAATTCCATTTATTCTTTCATTCTATATAACACTTAAAACATAAAATAACTTTTTATATATTCTTTTAACATATTCTTTACTTCTATTCTTATAATAGCCATATTTAATCATATCCATGTTTATTTTATCCACGTATTTTACATCTTCAAAAATGTTCTTTACACAGTTTTCCCCTTGACTTTTTTATTCTTTTACACTTCAAAAACACGTTCCATAGTTTCTTCTTCTTGACAATGTAAGTATATTCTATCACTTTCTTGTTATGTGATATATTTCCTATTACTGACAAATTATCTATTACTCGTCATCATTCTTTCAGCTGTTCCCGTTAGGGGTCGCCACAGCAGATCATCTGTTTCCATTTCTTCCTGTCCTCTGCGTCTTGCTCTGTCACACCAACCACCTGCATGTCCTCTCTCACCACATCCATAAACCCTATCTTAGGCCTTTCTCTTTTCCTGTTACCTGGTAGCTTCACCCTTAGCATCTCTCAATATACTCAGCATCCCTCCTCGGCACATGTCCAAACCAACATAATCTTGCCTCTCTGGTTTTGTATTCAAGCCTTTCAACCTGGGCTGACCCGCTAATATACTTATTCCTAATCCTGTACACCCTCGTCACACCCAGTACAAATCTTAACATCTTTAACTCTGACACATCCAGCTCTAACTCCTGCCTTTTTGTCAATGCCACTGTCTCCAACCCATATAACATAGCTGGTTTCACTACCCTCTTGTAGACCTTCCCTTTCACTCTTACTGGTACTTGTCTATCACAGATCACTCCTTACACTCTTCTCCACCCACTCCATCCTGCCTGTACTCTCTTCTTCACCTCTGTTCCACACTCACCATTACTCTGAACTATTGATCCCAAGTATTTAAACTCATCCACCTTCGCCACCTCTACTCCTTGCATCCTCACCATTCCTTTATCCTCCCTCTCATTCACACACATATATTCTGTCTTAGTCCTGCTGACCTTCATTCCTCTTCTCTCTAGACCATATCTCCATCTCTCGAGGGTCTCCTCCACCTGTTCCCTACTCTCACTACAGATCTGTCATCTGCAAACATCATAGTCCATGGGGACTCCTGTCTGATCTTGTCTGTCAAGCTGTCCATCACCATTGCAAATACGAAAGGACTCAGAGCTGATCTTTGATGTAATCCCACCTCCACCTTAAACGCATCCTTCACTCCCACCGCAGACCTCACCGCTGTCACACTACCCTCGTACATATCCTGTACCACTCTTACATACTTCTCTGACACTCCCAACTTCCTCATACAATACCACAACTCCTCTCTAGGCACCCTGTCATATGCTTTCTCTGAGTCTACAAAACACAATGCAACTCATTTTGACCTTCTCTGTACTTCTCCATCAACACTTTCAGAGCAAATATCGCATCTGTAGTGCTTTTTCCCAGCATGAAACCATACTGCTGATCACTAATCATCACGTCCCTTCTTAACCTACTCTTTCCCATAATTTCATGCTGTGACTGATCAGTTTAATCTCCCTGTAGTTACTACAGCTCTGCACATCACCCTTATTCTTAAAAATCAGTACCAAAACACTTTTTCTCTGCTCCTCAGGCATCCTCTCACTTTCCAAGATTTCATTAAACAATCTGGTTAAAAACTCCACTGCCATTTCACCTAAACACCTCCATGCTTCCACAGGTATGCCATCTGGGCCAACAGCCTTTCCATTCTTCATTCTCTTCATAGCTATCCTTACTTCCTCCTTGCTAATCCACTGCACTTCATGATTCACTATCCCTACATCATCCAACCTTCTCTCCCTCTCATTCTCTTCATTCATCAACCCCTCAAAGTACTCTTTCCATCTGCTCAACATACTGTCCTCGCTTGTGAGTATGTTACCCTCATTATCCTTTATCACCTTTACCTGCTGCACATCTTTCCTAGCTCAGTCTTTCTGTCTAGGCAATCGGTATAGGTCCTTTTCTCCCTCCTTAGTGTCCAACCTTTCATACAACTCTTCATATGCCTTATCCTTAGCCTTCACCACCTCTCTCTTTGCCATGCACAACATCTCCTTATACTCCTGTCTACTTTCTTCATCTCTCTGACAATCCCACTTCTTCTTTGCCAACCTCTTTCTCTGTATACTCTCCTGTACTTCCTCATTCCACCACCATGTCGTCCTTCCTCTGTCCAGATGTCATACCATGCACCTTTCTATCTATTACTAGTCTCCACAAAAAAATTTCACATTCTACTTTCTTATTACACCATTTGCTTCCTAGTTTATAGCTTTAATTTTTTTTTCACCTGTTAGATTTTCCCATGGTTTTACATAGTAATGTGTAATCATTATATAATTATACTATACTTTTCTTTTTCTATATCATCAATTTTTATATTTCATAAACATATCTTTTCTTGGTAATATTTTATTTCCTCATTTTTATACTCTTTTTCTCTTTTACTTTTAACCATACACCAAAATGTTATCATACTTAAATTGGTACATGTTTATTACTAACCTCTCATCTTTTTCATTTTTTCACTTTAACACTTTGTACAAATTTCATGAAGCAACATATTCCACTGGGTTAATTAACTCCATACTTCCTTCTTCTTTATTTACATACACTACTCCACTTTTTACTGGGTTGAATCTAGACCCCCAAATAAATGAAAAAAATATATCTACAATAATTCCTTTTCAAATACTGTTGACAACATAAATACACTTGTTAAGTATGCTATTTTCCCCACCAGTATTGAATTTATCAAATACGGCTTATTTTCTGAATGATAATTTATATGTTCTCCAGAAAAGACATGTTTGCTTATTTCTTCTATTGCTTTTTCCCATTGAATGCTACTTGAATCTTTATACCCAAATTTTATATCTAACACAGAAATTTCACTCATTGTAAAATATATTCCCCTGATCTTTATTACATCACCTTAACCTTTACATTTCCCTTTAGTTTAAAGCCATTCATATAATTTCTAAACACTCATTTGTGCAAATTGTTGCTTTTTTTCCAAATTTAGTTTTTTGCAATTGTTACTATACTGTCATCAGTGTGTGTTAACAGAAATTAAATTCTTAACCCTTTAGGTGTTAAATATATTGCCTCCATTTTGTAATTTATT
Organism: Protopterus annectens; assembly: GCF_019279795.1. Classification (NCBI taxonomy): domain Eukaryota; kingdom Metazoa; phylum Chordata; order Ceratodontiformes; family Protopteridae; genus Protopterus; species Protopterus annectens. The sequence continues at coordinate 1,722,006,561 of NC_056732.1, read as the reverse complement.
TCACATAGTATCACATTCTTAACTAAAGCAAAGAGTATGCAACTCATTGGATATGCCTGTCTTGCACTGCTCTTCATATGTATCTCTTTGCAAGTATTTTCACTTTATTATTACTGTACGTTGACATGCATAATTTCCTAACTTTCTCACTTATATTATATTATTTTATTTTTACTCATAAGATTTCATGTCTAATTATGTCAAAAGCCTTATTAAGGTTTCCTATCATGATTTTCACTTCTTTTTTGTTCACATCATCCACAGCTTCTCTAATTATCATTAAACAATGAGCAAACTGTACATCAGTACCCTGATTGGAGAGGGCATTAATGTACAAGTAATGCCCACTGAAAAATGTGTACTCTACTTCACGTCAGCATATCAAGCTGCCGTGAAGCTCAGACTGAGAAAACAGAACAGCATCCATTATTTTACGCTGGTTAAGCAGCGCTTTTGCTGTTTGGTGAGTGTAAAATAAAATAAAATTTAAAAAAGTGTATGTGTTGTGTGTGAGAGTGTATGCATGTACGAGTGTGAGATATAGATCGGTTAAGCTGCTATTTTACAATGGCTAAGTAGCGCTTCTGCTGTTTAGCTAGTGTAAAATAAAAAGTGTGTGTGTGTGTGTGTGTGTGTGTGTGTGTGTGTGTGTGTGTGTGTGTGTTTATGCATGTATGAAAGTAAGAGAGAGAGACGATTGTGTGTATGTGTGTTTATGTTGCTGTCTGCTTGTGTGAGAGAATGCATGCATGAAAGCAAGAGCGACTGTGTGTGTGTGTGTGTGTGTGTGTGTGTGTGTGTGTGTGTGTGTGTGTGTGTGTGAGAGAGAGAGAGACTGAGAAAGAGTGAGGCAATCTTGTGTGAGTGAATGCATATATGAAAGCTATGTATGAGAGAGAGAATGGGCTATCTGTAAAATTGTGTTTTACTTACTTTTTTCTTTTTTTAGTACTATATTATTTTTTTATATATTCTTGATGTAAAATGCTTTCTCCAACACCATTAACATGTATTCCATAAAGTTTGAAACATTAGATGGGGGAACTATTTTACATCAAAAATATAAAAAAAAATAATATAGTTCTTAAAAAAATAAGTAAGTAAAACACAACAATTTGACAGTGAACCCATTCTCTAAGCACAATGATGCCCTCCAGGGTGTGTGTTAATTTTATTATTTATTTTATTTATTTATTTATTTACATTTGTTGACCGGGCGTGTCCGATTGGACGTAGGTCCATTTTCAGTGGAGGCCCAGGGAGAAAAGCTCCACAGTTAAAATATACAGACAGTAGTTACACTGGATTTACATAGCAATTAACAATTTGATCAACATAGCAATTAACAATTACAAACATAGTTACAGATGAAGAACATAGTACATCAGTAGACAACTAGAATCTTTATCATCTGCGAAGTACATTACAGACATTGAATAATTGTATAAAAGAAGGCCAAAAACTCAAAACAAACTTCCACGTAGACTAGAATATAAATAGGTCCAATATTTATTAAGACAAATAAATATTAATTAAAAATAATATTTGTCTAAATAAATTTTGGACCTATTTGGATTCTAGTCTATGTGTCAGTTTGCTTTACACAACAGACATTAACAATTGTTACAATAAGAAGTTCCTGCTGTATAATAAGTAGTTAGACTTATGAGCATCCAAACTTGCTATAATCAAGGTAGTTAGTGGGGTGGAAAGAACGGTAGTGGGTGGATGGGGTGGGTGATATTAGAGGGGGAGTTGCAAGGGCATAGCCAGCATGTTTTTAGGTGAGCTTTTAGTAAAGTTTTGAAGTGGGTGCATGATGGTACGGAGGTAATTGTGGGTGGGAGGGAGTTCCATAATTTAGCTATGGTGCAAGAGAATAGTGCTTCTCCAGCAGAGTTATTGGCTTTAGTGACCTGTAATCGATTTTTGTTGCTGGATCTTAGTAGTCTGGTAGGGTTGGAGTAGATTCTGGAGGGATGGGACTTTTAGTGGATGGTTTACTAGTTTGTGGGTGAGTGTGAGTTGATACCATTGAAGGAGGCGAGGGAATTCAAGCCAGCCCAGTTCAGCAAGTGAGAGACAGTGGTGACTATGGTAGGATGCCCCTGTGGTGAATTTGGCGATTTTGTTGTAGCAGGTCTCTAGCTTGTTTAGATTGCATTGCCTTAGGTTGGTATATATTGGAGAGGCATAAAGTAGGGTGGAGATAAGGTGGGAATTTGCTACTGAAATCTTTGCTGCTTTGGTGAGATATTGCTTATTTCTGTATAAAGCTCCTAGGTTTTTGTGGACTTTTTTATGGTCATGGATATGTGAATGTCAAATTTTAGTTTATTGTCTATTTCCACTCCTAGCAATTTGGTGAATTCTGTTGGGTGTATAGTGGTGTTGTCTTTTGCTGTGATGTTAAAGTGAGAGTTGTTTTTAGTATGTTTGGTGGGTTGGAAGATGAGTAGTTAAGTTTTGTTTGGGTTGAGTATTAATTGGGCATTGGATAATCACGTTTCAAGAGAGGAAAAGGCTTCCTGTGTGACTTTTTGCAGTTTGGGTAGGGACTGGGCTGAGCAGATTATGGTTGAGTCATCTGCGTATTGTATGAGTGTGCCATGTTTGGTGGCAGAGGCTAGATTATTGGTGAAAACAGAGAAGAGTAGGGGTCCAAGGATGAATCCTTGGGGAACTCCTATAGAGACAGGTAGTTGGGGAGATATGTCATTCTGCCATACAACGGATTGTTGACGGTCAGACAGGTAACTCTGAAACCAGTTGGTACCAATTGTGAGAAGGATAGGTTATTGAGGACAGAGATAAGTTGTTTGTGTGGGACCATGTCAAATGCTTTAGATAGGTCTAGGAAAGTAGCAGAGGAGAGATAGCCATTATTTTTATGCTGAAGGATAGTGTTAGTAAAGGAGAGTAAGGCAGTGGTGGTGCTATGGTTTGGTCGGAAACTATGTTGAGTATTGGAAAGGAGGTTGTTAGTAAGGAGGTAGTCTGAGACCTGAGAGTGAATGCATCTCTCTAGTATTTTGGAGAGTGGAGAGAGAATAGCTATGTGATGGGAATTGGGTAGTTCTGTGGAGGGGATGCCTTTGTGGAGAGGAATTATATGTGATACTTTCCATAGTGTGGGAATGTAACTGTCTGACAGAGATCGGTTAATCAAGATGGGTACTGGGTAGGCTCGAACATCAGCTGCGATTTGTAGGTATTCACCTGGGAGGTTGTCTGCTGTTAATTTGGTGGGCTTAAGTTTAGTTAAAAGTTTTTTTTATGTTGGAAGTAGGAACAGGAGAAAAAGAGAAGACAGTGGGGAGATTACTAGTTGATGGTGTGGGTTGGAGGGGAGGGTGGTTGTGTTGTCTAGCTAGTGATAGTATGGTTTGTATGAAATGTGTGTTGAATGAGGTAGCAATATTTTCAGAGGAGTAAGGGATGTTAGAAGGAGGGGTACTGACTTTACCTGGGTGGATGATGAAGTTTATGGAGGACAAGAAATGTTTAGGGTTGTGTTGGGAGGAGTTTAGGACAGACTGATAGTATTGGAATTTGTCCTGTTTTATTAGCTTTTTGACTTTATTGCATAGTTCTCGGAATTTCTGTCTAGTTGAGGGGGTTTGGGTTTTGTGCCAGTGCTCTCAGGTTTTATCCCTGTTTTTCGTTTCTGACTTAGTGGTTTTCTATAGCCATGGGGAGGGTTGTACTTTGGTTCTGGAAAGTCTTATGGGGGCGTGATAATTAAGGATGCTCAGGAAGGTAGTATTAAAAAATTCAAATGCTTCATCAAGACTGAGGTACTTAGAGGATGCCAGTTACATTCTTTGAGGGATGAGATGAATGTGAGTGGGTTAAAGTTTATTTTTTTATGTGTTTGACGGTAGATGACAGGTTTAGCTTGGTGTAGGTGTTTTTTGAGTAGGAATGTCGGGGAGTGATAACTGAGGCTATTTGATAAGCAGCCTGCTATATATGACTGGGGGCTCTTACTGACTAGTATCCAATCCAGGGTAGTGTGCTTGTTAGAGTTTTTATTTATCCTGGTTGGCAACTGGACTAGTTGCATGAAGCCATGAATGTTTAGATGAACGGTTGGATGATTGCCAGATTAGGATTGCCAGTCAATATTGAAATCAATTAAAATTATAGTTTTTTGGGGGAGATGGTGGGTAGACCAGCTGAGGAGGTTTTCTAGTGGAAGGACGTTTTGGCCAGGTGGGAAGTAGCATCCAATTATGTTGATGGTTTTATTTTGGTTTATTTTGAGGTTGGTATATATATTATTCCTTCATTGTCTGTTTGTGGCGCTGATGATTTTAAGATCTGGATGTTTAGATGCTGTTTAAATATTATAGCTACAGCACCTCATTTCTTGTTTAGCCCGTCTACTCTTAGTATGCCGTAACCGGTAGGGAGGATTTGCTCACTGGTAATTTGAGGTTTTAGCCAAGTTTCTGTCAGGATGACTATATCTGGGGAGTACCAGTCTATGGTGGCATGGAGTTCATGAACCTTGCTGGATAAACTTCTAATATTTAGGCTTAGTAGAAAAATGTCACTTGGATTTCTATTGGCTGTGATTTGGGAGAAGTTGTGGTTTCTAGTGTGATTATGAGGAGTGGGGTTGTGTAATGTGTAATTAATGTGTAATTAATGCCCTTCCAGGGGTGCAGAGACCCTCCACCTGTGTCATTGGGCCTCATAACACCCCTGAGTGGGCATTAATTACACATTAAACACACACCCTGCCTGGCATTATTGCTTACTTAACACAGACTCTGTCAGGCATTATTGCTTGCTTAATAATTCTTGACAGCACTTCCCCTTAATACTATAAATGCTATTTTCCATAATTTTTCTATTTTAGTTTCAAATCGTTTGCATTATTTTCATAAAGAGCTTATAATCAGTATTAGTCAATAGTATCCACCTTCATTTTTTAACTGTCTTCTATCTTCCATTTTCAATATGAATTTACTACATAATTCTTTATACATAAAATCTTCATTTAACCATTCAGTCCAAATCTTTAAAAAATATTTTTTTGCTAATCCTTTAAAAGTTTATACATTTCATACCCTATTCCATGATCCCATCTGGTTTTGCAATTGAGTCTGTATTTACTGATCCTAATACTTTAGCTTATTTTTTTTTTTAAATCTCCTTTTCCAACTCTTTATTCTCTTTCTCTGTTAACTTTTGTACTTTCCGTGTTTTTACTGGCTTCTTTTTTCTTTAAACATTTCTTCTACATATTGTATTACACTATTTATAATATTTCCTGAGTTCTTTTTATTTCTCCTTTTACATGTCTTATTTCTTGCATTACACTACCATCTTCCTTTACTAATCTGCTTAAGTAACTTGATACGTCTTTTCCTGTTTAAAAAATATAGTTGCTTATATAACAATTTTTGTATTTTTTTCTTGATTTCATTCGTATAAAGTACTTTCTGTCATTATGTTCTAAATTTTCCGATGCATTGTCAAATGTTCTTTAATATTTTTCTTTCTGTACTTTTCTCATATCATATTGCCATTGTAAAAAAATATATTTTTTATATTTTTTCTTAAATAATCATCTAACATTCAGACCAAATTTTTATAAACTGTTTTCATAATATGATCTTTCAATAACTGTATAACTAGCCTCTTCCCTTCTTCTGTCCATGCTTTCTCATGTATCCTTTTTATTCCTTTGCGTATTTTAATATATCCTTTGTTTTACTTTATCTCTAGCCATATTGCAAGATGATCAGAAAATCCTGTTTCAACTACTACCCCCACTCCTATAACTAAACCTTCTGATACTATACATTAATCTGTTTTAGTTCTATACATACCCCTTTTGTAAGTCCATGCATTTCTGCCCCAAACTTTCAACTTACCTCATCTTATAACTTCTAACATTTTTCATACAATATTTCATTTCTTTTTATGCTTGTCTCTTACATCAAAGTTAAAGTCTCCTGTTATTATAATATTCATATTTATCACCACATAGGTTCATAGGTTCATACTAGGCTATCTGCCCTAGGGCATTTATAAGCCTAGCCAGAGTATGTTTGGCTTTCGTCACCCATTTTAAATTAATTTTGCTATGCCGTTTTTCGAGGTTAGTATACTGTGCCTCTGTCTAACAGTGACACAGAAGTGATACCCGGGGTAAACCTACAATCTCCCATCCACTCATCAAGATTCCTCTTGAAGAGAGTCAATGAGGGATTCTGCCTAACCTGGACTGGGATTTTATTCCAGACTGAAGGGAGCCTCTGGGTTATGAATCTGTCCCGCCAGCATGTCCTATTTATTTCAGTGCTAAGGTTCAAGTCTCTCGAGCGCGTAGCTCGATGGGATTTGCATTTTTTGAGGTGCAGCATGTCCCTTAATTCCGGGTTGGACATGGCTTTTTACGTCAGGCACGTATCGCCTCTGAGCAGGCGGTATGCCACGGAGTAGAGCTGGAGTTTCTTTAACCGGGCAGCATATGGCATCTGTTTGAGCTCTTTGATCCTCTTGGTGAGGTACTTTTGGGGTCTTTCCAGTTGCTGTAGGTGTTTGGTAAGGTACATCCCAAAAGGGGCATTGTACTTGATTATGGACCTGATGAGGGATGGGTAAAGTGGCACGATGACCTCCCCTGATCTAGATGTGAATCCCTTCATGATTAGGTGGGCTATATAAAATGTTTTTCTAACCACTTTGGCCACGTGGTTGTCAAATGAGAGATTGCTATCAACTTGGGTCCCCAGGTCCCTAATTACTTCTTCTGTACTTAATGGATTACCACCTATGTAGTAATTTGTGGGCACTTTGTTTTTGCCAGAGGGGATGACTATACACTTTTTGACGTTTAGCTTGAGGCCATGGCTCTGGCACCAGTTGTCTGTTTGATGAGGCCCTTTTGGAGGATGCTTGTGTCAGCTGGAAAGTCGATTATGGTGCCCAGTTTGCAGTCATCTGTGAACTTGGTCAGCCACAGTCCTTCCGTGTTGGCCTGTACCTCCGAGAAATATATACCAAACAAGAGAGGTCCCAGGACTGAGCCTTGTGGGACGCCACTTGTAACTGGTTTGGAGTCTGACATGGCTCCAACAATTCTAACCATGTGGGTTCTGTCCTTGAGCCAGTTTGCAACCCATCTAGTGACATAGGGGTTTGTATTTAAGCTGGTGAGCTTATCTATAATGCCCGAGTGGGATATTGTATCGAAGGCTTTTGCGAGGTCCAGGTAGGCTGTGTGGACCACCTTCCCTTCGTCAATGGCCTTGGTGACGGTTTCAAAGAAGTTGACCAGATTTAAGAGGCAGGATCTGCCCTTAACAAAGCTGAACTGGGTAGAATCCAGTGTCTGTAGGACCCCAATATCTTTATTTATGAGATCCATGATGATCCTTTCCATAGCTTTGCAGACCAAGCTAGTCAGGCTTATGGGGCGATAGTTTCCAGGGTCCATTGAGGCACCACCTTTGTGGAGAAGGACCACTGTTGCTGTACGCCACTCTTTGGGTACATATCCTGTAGTAAGGCTGAGATTGAACAGTAGTTTTATGTTTGGGTTTAGCTCTTCTTGGAGTTCATGTAGGACGCAGCCCGGGACACTGTCTGGTCCCATTGATGCTGTGTTTTTTGCTTTGGAGAGGGCGGCTCTTACCTGAGCATCTGAGAAGTCAGGGGGGCAGCCCTCTGCTGGGATAGATATTTGCCCTTTTGGTGGGGAGGGGGGGAGAAGTTTGCGCTGAACCTGTCAGCTAGGATGTTGGCAATGTCTGTGGGTTCGGTGTATTTTTTGTCATTTTGGACTAATTCTGAGCACATCTGGGAATTCCCACCCAGGTTCCTAACAAAACTAAAGAAAGCTTTGTGATTATCCTTAGTGTCCTGTGCAATTTTTCTCTCAAAGCTGGCCTTAGACAATTTTATGAGTACCCATAGTTTTTTTCTAATACTGATAAGAGATGCCTTCCCTTTTTGGGATTTTGCTCTATCATGTAGTAGCTTCCTCCTTCTATTGTATAGTTTGTTTATGGCTGGGGTCCACCAGACAGGACGTCTGCCTTTGGAGGATTGGGTCTTGGTTTTATTTGAGATTGCATGATCCATGCATTCCTGAAGGTGTTCATAGAATGCATTTATAAAGGATTCTGTGGTCTGGGCCATATTTTCCACAGGCCCAGGGGCTTTGAAGGATTCCACCTCAGTTTTGAGGAGTGTGATATTTGCTTTAGAGAAGTTTTTCACTGTGGTTTTCTGGGCAGGGGGTGGGGTCGGGATGTGAATATCCAGTTGGATTAGTTTATGGTCTGATCTTACCAGTGAGGAATACACTTCTGGTCTGGAACATAGAGTCCCCATGTTGGTGATGATCAGGTCCAGTATGTTTTCCCCTCTTGTGGGAGTGGTAACAAGTTGTTCCATAGCATTTGAGTTTATGAATTCTAGGAACCTTTGGGCTAGGGTTTTGGAGCTAGAGTAATGCTCCCAGTCTATGTTTGGGTAGTTGAAGTCGCCCAATATAATGGTGTTTGGAGAGACCTTCATATTTTCCAGTGTTCTCAGGAAGGCTGAGTGGGGTTCCTGGGTTTGGGAGGGTGGTCTGTAGCAGGCTATAAACTGGAAGGCAGTTTTACCCACTGTTAGTTGCACATGGATAGTCTCTGATGCTTCGTGCTGTGCCACCAACCTGGAGGTGTGGGTATCTTTGATGAATATTGATACTCCCCCTCCTTTTGTAGTTCAGTCCAAGTTTTGGGGCCGAAAAGCATGGTATGAGGTATGACCTGGTAGTGCTGGGGTGCTCTCAGGAGCCCTGAACCAGGTTTCTGTTACTGCACAGATATCGATGTTTTCTGTGCTAAGGAGAGTTTTGAGTATGTGCATCTTGAGGTTTAGACTTCTGGTGTTGAGTAGCATTACTCTTAGTTTCTTATCCCTTGTGATACCTATGGAGGTGGGTTTGTCTTTTGAGCCTTGCATAAAAAAGGCACTATGGGGGTAGTAAGAGCCTTTGCCAATATCCGAAAGACCAGGGGTGACAGGTGCAAGCCGTCCTTAGCGAAGCATTGTGGCTTGTCGAGCATATCATCCCAGGCTGACAGGCATTGGATCTCCTTTGAATGACATCAATACTTAAGCCAGTTGTTGAAATTGATCATCTTGTGTTCATATTGTGGCATCATTCTTGGTGAGGGTAAGATGCTACTCAAGGTCAGGGTCATACCGGCCTGGGCTACATGCTCAGAGAGCTCCTCTATGTCTCTTTTCATGTAATCCTCAACAAATATCACCACACCAACCAGGGACTGTCCTTTACAAACTAGAAAAATGAACAAAAAACACACGTACAGTCCCAACACAGGAGCAGGCAGAGGCAGTTATAAAATCCAACGCATTTATTTGAATGAAAAACAGGGATAAGCGCTTTCGCGTATTAATACGCTTCTTCAGATCACAAAATAAAATAAAGCAGCCTTATTTAAATATAGCTAATTAGTCCAATTAATTCAAATCCTCCAATAAGCACTTCACATCAAATTAACCCTTAGTTAGACAGACTTCAGTGACATTGTTCCCTTATAAATCACAAGAGTTTATACATATAATTTAAAATAGACATATAAAATTTTGATAACAATATAGTCATAAAAACTCCTTACCTAAAATATTATGTGCATATATATATAAATAGCTATAATCAAATAAATAAATAAATAGAAATGGCAACTATAAATATAGATACAGGTATAATGCAATTGATATACTAACCTCGATTTAAACCTTAATTCATGTATAAAGTGTAATATAATAGCATATATCAAACATATATTCCACAGACAAATACATAGATAAAGCACAGATAAAATCCATAAGTCAGCACCGATGTGTATAAAACTATTGACTATGATGTATACCTTCATCTACGGGACTTTAACACTGAGCGTAATGAGACATATGTATTAAGACCAGGCGGGTAGTGGGCTCTTAGTTTAAATACCCACTCTAATTCTTTTTGCTCCAGGTAACTCATATAATCCCCCCTTCTCTGTCCATGAGGTATTATCTGGAGTACTCTAAACTCAAAACCATAGTTATTATAAATAGAAACATGTTTAGCTAATGCATTTAATGGATTATTATTCCTAATGTCGTAAACATGGTTATAGATTCTTTGTTTAAAGCTCCTTTTGGTCATGCCTACATAAAATGCAGGACATGTGTGACACTTCGCTAAGTATACAAGTCCTGATGTATTACAATTTGCATAAAACCTAGGACTAAAGGAGAAGTCCAACTCTGGATGTATAAAATCTTGTTCTTTCGATATATAGCCACAGTAGTTGCAGTTCTTACAGGGATATGTCCCTCTTTCTCCTGATGTTTCAACATCCAATGGACTAATGCCACCTTGACCAGTAATATGGTCTACACATAATATTCTTTTCAGATTTTTATTATTCCTGTAGATAAAGCCAGGATTGGAGCCTACTATGTCTACCGTCTTACCATCTAAAGTTAAAACACCCCAATGTTTAGCTATAATTTTTTTAATCGCTAAGCTATCATTGGTATATGTGGTAACAAACATAATCCTGTCAGAGGCCTGTTTAATATTATGGCCTGGTTTCCTGGTAACTATAATATTGGGATTTGTATCTTTTATATCTGATACTATTCCCAGTGTCTCTAGTTTGACTTGTTTTATTAACTTAGTATCGTAACCTCTCTGGATAAAAATCAACTCTAGCCTTTCAGATGCAGCATTCAAATCCACAGGATCTCTACAAAGCCTCAAGAGCCTTTGGAACTGGCACTTCACTATACCCCTGAATATATATGACGGGGATGCATACTATCATACCTTAGTATAGCATTCTTCCAACAGGCCTTTCTATGGAGGGAAGATGATAACCTGCCATTTCGAATGCTAAGATTCACATCAAGGAAGCTCACATTATCATGAGAGGCTCCCACCGTGAATCTTAGATAGTTCGTGGTGGTTTCTAGATATTCCACAAACAAAGAGAAATCCTGTGCACTACCGTCCCAAACGATAAGAATATCGTCCACAAAACGCTTATACACCAAGCATTTCTTAAAGGAATCATGATTAAACAAGAACTCCCTTTCCCACTGGTAGACTACTAAGTTTGCATATGTATTAGAGCATTATCACCCCCTGCGCTAATACATATGCAAACTTAGTAGTCTACCAGTGGGAAAGGGAGTTCTTGTTTAATCATGATTCCTTTAAGAAATGCTTGGTGTATAAGCGTTTTGTGGACGATATTCTTATCGTTTGGGACGGTAGTGCACAGGATTTCTCTTTGTTTGTGGAATATCTAGAAACCACCACGAACTATCTAAGATTCACGGTGAGCTCATGATAATGTGAGCTTCCTTGATGTGAATCTTAGCATTGAAATGGCAGGTTATCATCTTCCTCCATAGAAAGGCCTGTTGGAAGAATGCTATACTAAGGTATGATAGTATGCATCCCCGTCATATATATTCAGGGGTATAGTGAAGTGCCAGTTCCAAAGGCTCTTGAGGCTTTGTAGAGATCCTGTGGATTTGAATGCTGAATCTGAAAGGCTAGAGTTGATTTTTATCCAGAGAGGTTACGATACTAAGTTAATAAAACAAGTCAAACTAGAGACACTGGGAATAGTATCAGATATAAAAGATACAAATCCCAATATTATAGTTACCAGGAAACCAGGCCATAATATTAAACAGGCCTCTGACAGGGTTATGTTTGTTACCACATATACCAATGATAGCATAGCGATTAAAAAAATTATAGCTAAACATTGGGGTGTTTTAACTTTAGATGGTAAGACGGTAGACATAGTAGGCTCCAATCCTGGCTTTATCTACAGGAATTATAAAAATCTGAAAAGAATATTATGTGTAGACCATATTACTGGTCAAGGTGGCATTAGTCCATTGGATGTTGAAACATCAGGAGAAAGAGGGACATATCCCTGTAAGAACTGCAACTACTGTGGCTATATATCGAAAGAACAAGATTTTATACATCCAGAGTTGGATTTCTCCTTTAGTCCTAGGTTTTATGCAAATTGTAATACATCAGGACTTGTATACTTAGCGAAGTGTCACACATGTCCTGCATTTTATGTAGGCATGACCAAAAGAAGCTTTAAACAAAGAATCTATAACCATGTTTACGACATTAGGAATAATAATCCATTAAATGCATTAGCTAAACATGTTTCTATTTATAATAACCATGGTTTTGAGTTTAGAATACTCCAGATAATACCTCATGGACAGAGAAGCGGGGATTATATGAGTTACCTGGAGCAAAAAGAATTAGAGTGGGCATTTAAACTAAGAGCCCACTACCCGCCTGGTCTTAATACATATGTCTCATTACGCTCAGTGTTAAAGTCCCGTAGATGAAGGTATACATCATAGTCAATAGTTTTATACACAATGGTGCTGACTTATGGATTTTATCTGTGCTTTATCTATGTATTTGTCTGTGGAATTTATGTTTGATATATGCTATTATATTACACTTTATACATGAATTAAGGTTTAAATCGAGGTTAGTATATCAATTGCATTATACCTGTATCTATATTTATAGTTGCCATTTCTATTTATTTATTTATTTGATTATAGCTATTTATATATATATGCACATAATATTTTAGGTAAGGAGTTTTTATGACTATATTGTTATCAAAATTTTATATGTCTATTTTAAATTATATGTATAAACTCTTGTGATTTATAAGGGAACAATGTCACTGAAGTCTGTCTAACTAAGGGTTAATTTGATGTGAAGTGCTTATTGGAGGATTTGAATTAATTGGACTAATTAGCTATATTTAAATAAGGCTGCTTTATTTCATTTTGTGATCTGAAGAAGCGTATTAATACGCGAAAGCGCTTATCCCTGTTTTTTATTCAAATAAATGCGTTGGATTTTATAACTGCCTCTGCCTGTTCCTGTGTTGGGACTGTACGTGTGTTTTTTGTTTATTTCTCTTTTCATGTAGTCCAGGGAGGTACATCTCAGGTCATTCACACCAGCATGGACAATGACTGAGTCATATTTGTACTTGCCTTGGAGTGACCTGAGTGCTTGTGTTATGTGGCGGATCCTAGCGCCTGACAGGCTGCTCACCATGACCTTCTCCTTGTTCAGCCTGGTGAGCAGGACGTCAGTGTGCCTGACGATAGAGTCACCTATTACAAGTGTATCAGGTGTGTTGTTTAGCCTTAAGGGCTGTGACTGTTCAGCACACTGGCTTTGTGAGATATGTGTTGCACGTGTTTTGTTTTGGGGTAGCGGTTGCTTGAGTGTCTGCTTTGGAGGTCTCTGCTTCTTAGGCAGATCTTTATTTAGAGCCTCCGAGTATGTTTTTGTGTGGTTATGTGTTTGGTTTGCTGTCGTGGTAGGTCTATGTGAGACTGGAATTGTAGTGGGTGTGGTTTCCTTCTCCTCCTGACTGGTTATGCCAGTACTGAGTTGGGAGAGCTTAGCCTCCAGTTTGGCTATATGGTTGCATCTCTCACATGTATTGGAATTTGTTGGGAGGAGGAGAGGGTTGTCTGTGTACATGAGGCAGTTGTAACATTGCCTCAAGATTCCCAGATTCACCAGTTGGACCGGAGAGGAGATTGACAACTGACCTTTGGACATGCTAGAATAGTATTGGGAATTTCTTTATAATTGAAAACAAGGGCCAATGGTGAACAAGGTACTCAAGGGGAGTTTGTGAGGGTGTAGTGCTTTTATTTTTTTAGTGCTGACTTATATAATTGCTTAGTGAGCAAGTGCCAGGTAACTTAAGTGCAATATGTTACAGGTAACCTAAATGCAAAAACGACAAACAGTAACTTTCTTTCAAGTGAAACAATAAAATAAGTACAGTAAGCAATGCAGATATCACTAGTGATCCACAGAAGCGCTGAAAAGCTGCGTTTTAGGTGGAATTAGCGTTCCAGGGAAATAGTAAGCAAATAAACAACAAGCATACAAACAAAGCTAGATTCAGCAGGCCTGGATCTAGTCTATGCTACAGCAAACAAGGTGTACCAATTTCAGTAAGAAGCAGTTCAGATATGCATGCACTATAAGCCTTTAACCAGAAATTCCCAGCTCAGAAGGCCAGAGTCCAGCCTCTCCTCCCACAAGAGTGCAGACCACGAACCCTTTTAATGTAAAATAACTGGCCTGAAAGCCCAAGTGCTTAAACCAGAATTAATACACTTTTAGAATAACAGACACTGAGCCCTCAATCAGCAGTTCCCAACCTAGAAGGATGTAAGCTACCTGTTCTGCCACTACAGTGCAGACCACAAACCTTCTCAGTGCAAAACAACTGGTCCGAAGCCCAAGTGTTTAAACCAAAAGGCTTAGAATGAGTTACACCAAGCAGTAATAAATACAATTGAGTACTTTTAAGATGACGCAAAAGCAAAATAAAGTAGGAAGAAACACAAATACAGTAAAAGCAGATAACATTTTTTTTTCAGAAAAGTAGCAAAAGCAGTAGTAAAAACAATGCTCATGCAGTGCAAACTGGCACACTTGAGTATGTAGCAATATTAGTCCATGCACAGTTTGAAAAAAATGTAATTAAATTAAAAAGGACTAAAAGCAAGTGCAGAAAGGGTTTATTAGGTAGAATGCGGTAAAGAGATGGGACTGTGGGAGTGTCCTAGATCAAATCTACAGTGGGGTGGGCACTGCAAAAGCCACCAAATTTTAACTACAACCAAGAACAGGGTAGTCTACAATCTGATGAAATATGCTTTCCCTTTCTTTACAGTTAGTATAAGCATATAATGTTATAATTATATATACTTGTTCTTTCCATTTTAAATCTACAATGGCTAGTTTTCCCATTTTTTGTTAAAGTAACATGTAACATCTTTACTGTATTTCTGCAGAATACAGCTATTTCAGAACATCTTGTTTCCCAACTTTCAGATTATCTTTCCTCCTCATAGTTTCTCTGTTTGTAATCCTTTTTCATTTATTAAAAATCTTGTCTTCTCATATAATTACATCTACATCACAGGTATTACACAACTCAAACATTCCTATTATTCTTACTATATTTTTAATACCATTCACATTTACAGAAAGCACTCTATTTTTTTCCCTTTTCCTTACATTCATGTTTCATAAGTTCATAGTTATTTTCTAGTCTAACCTTCTTAATAGGTCATTCTAAACACAACCAGTTTCCTTCCCAAAGGTAAAAATCAAACAATGTACTTTGTGTCTGTGAATTAAACACCCTAACCATTATAGCAAGCCCCGGTCCTTAGCTTTATATATTTTTCCAATTATTTCCTTTCTTTTTTTCTTTTGTACTGACCCCTTTAAATTTTCTTTTTCTGTCTTTTACCCTTTTACCAATATAATTCTTTTTTCTTTAGCTACCTCCCAATTTATGTCTTCTTTATCACTTATTTCAGAACCGTCTTTTATGTCCCCTTTATTAAAGTTTTCTCATCTAATTTTTCTTCTATTTCTACTACTTCTAAAATTTCTTCTTTTTGTTCATTTTCTTCTTTTGTTTTCTTTTCCATTACTGTTATTTTCATTTTGCAATCTATCCATAAATGTCCAATTTTGTTACATTTATAACATTTCAATTCACAATTTTTGCATCATGTTGCATTCCCTACAAATATAACATTTTCTTTTGTCACAGTTACTTATCAAATGTCCTTCTTTTCCACAATAAATTAAATAAATAAATAAATACATACATAAAATAAAATAAACATGTTTTTGATCCCCTCCACATTTATCATTTTTGGTAACTGTCTATTCTTTCTCTTTCTATTTTTAACACGACATTACAATCTTAGCCATCAGTACATAAACCCCTTTTGTCATTAATTTTTGCAATGTCCGGTACTTCTTTAGACAACTCTTTCAAATGCCCTTTCAAATCTTTCTACCTCTGTTCAAAATTGTACATGGATCTTTTTTCTTTGTTTCCCTTTTAAAAGCTTTTATTACATAAAGATTCCATGCGTTTAAGTCTTTTATTTTTTATTATTGTCCAAGAAAATTTTCCATTCGAAAAAAAAAAAATCTCAAATATAATGTCACAGAATGTCTCTATGTTAATAAGAATAAATGCTCTTACCTCATGTGCTTTTATACCAAAGGAGCTATTAAATTGTCCCACACTTCATACATTTCTTTGTCTTTTTTTACTTTGAATCCTTATCATGTACTTCCATGTTCATTTTCTTCTGCCTTCTTTTCTGATGCTCCACTTTTGCCTTCTTTTACTTTCTCTGCATTAATTTTCTTTTCCATCTCACCACTATTCTTCAGGATTATCTCTGCATTCTCCTTTTGTATTTTCTCCATAACACCCCCCCCCAGGAAACATCTCTGACATTTTCTGTCTCATTCTGCACCACCATTTCTTTAACCAAATCATCACACAACCCTCCCACCTTGAGGCCTCATCTCCATCAAACAGGTTTCTTTGAAGCATTTCTTCAGAATCCTACACACATTCTCTGGTCTCGATATTTGCTTTCTCCTTCATTTCTTTCACCACTCCATCATCTCCTTCTCTCTCCATCTGCCTTCTTGCTTATCCATCCAATCTCTGGGCCTGGAATGGAAACAGAAAGTACTTCTCCAAAATGAGTCCCATTCACAACAATGATAAGTAGGGAAAGTTCCCTGATGTTCTGGCCAAATTTCCCCTAGGAGTATAAAAAACACCTCAGGTTACCCTAAAAAGAAGCTAATAATCCAAACGGAACTAACCCAGTCAGGCAAAGGCAACTATAAATAAAATAATTGCAGATATAGATAGCAGTGACTTGAATTCACATTAAGAATTAAAGGAGAAATAGGCTTATGAAATGATAGAAAAGCCATATAGTGGAGGTTTAGTGACTGTGGAGGGGAGAACACTGTGAAAAAACGGACATTTTGAGAGTTAATGAGATATTATGAGGTAGGATAGAGCAGGAAGGGTTAGAAAGTAGAGAGGTGCTAGAGTTATTGGTAAAGAGATATCTGGGGAAAGGCATAGCGAGATGAACAGGAAGAACAGAGCCAGCTTTAGGTTAAGTGCTGGTTAAGCAAGGTTTTGAATTTGTTAACCTCATCTGCCTGTTTTAAGTATGCATGGATTTCATTCCAGAGTTGTGGCACTTAGTTGGAATAGAGAGAGTCTCAAGCAGTGTTGAATGATTTATTGATAAACATCAGGAGTTTGCTGCTAGAGCAAAGGACTCTAGATGGACAGTAATGGTCTTTTGTAATGCTGGCCATTTTTCTTGATACTATATCAGATTATGGCCTGTGATTAACTATGGGTAGATAACCTAGTGCGAGAGTTTGAGCCAGTTTAAATGTTTTTGTACAACACAGTAATGCTTTATGTTAAGGAGTTTGATTACAAATTTAGTTACTTTGTAGTAGCAGTTTAGTTTTATAGGTAGTGTTGATGTTTTTAAGAATAGAGAAAGCAGACACTAGTGAAAAAAGGAGGTAAGTTGATGCTAGGGTAATCCTAGCACTATATATCAGGTATTGCTTGATCCTGTAGAGAGAGAGAGACAAGGTTTTGGTGAGTTTTCTTGATCTAATAAAGTATATGATAATCAGACTTTAGATTGCCATCAATTAGGGAAATAAAACACTTTCTATTTTAGAGCTATTATCTGAGGTAATATGAAATATGTGTTTCTGGTTAATGTACTTTTGGTGATAATATAAGTTATTCATTTATTTTTTGGATTGAGAAGTAAGTTTGAGTGTTTAAGCCATGATTTGATGACAGTGAAGGAGTAATTTCCTCTAGTTTTGTTATGGGTGGGACAGGGCCAATAAAGGTTAAGTCTTTGACATACAGTAGCTTACAAAAGGGGCAAGATTAGAAGTGATATTGACTTTATGAAAATGCTACATAAGAGTTGCCAAGTACTGCCTCCTGGGAGCACTACCAGAGACAGGTAGAGATGGCGAGAGAGTCTGCTGCCATTTAACTCCCTGTTTGCAGGTGGTAATGTTTGTTAAATACTCCCTCCTGGTTGTCAAATGCAGTTATTGTCATGAAGAAAATAATACACCAATCTATAATTCAATGGTGCAGATATTCTTATAAATATATACATCAGCTGAAATAATTGTATTTGCCTATGAATTTCAGGATAACTACATTTCATTGCCTGACATTCCCATTTTATAATATTCAGACAAAATCCTAGGTCAGCTGAAATGATTACACTTCCATATGAATTTTAGGTTAACTGCATTTCATTACCTGAAATTTCCATTTTTATCACATTCAGAAAAAATCAACATAGTGTTATTCCTGTATGAACCATGTCTAATAATGATGATACCCTCAGCAGGGCAGCTACAATGTAACCAATCCTAGTAATGATGATACCCTCAGCAGAGCAGCTACAATGTAACCATGTCTAGTAATGATGATACCCTCAGCAGGGCAGCTACAATGTAACCAATCCTAGTAATGATGATACCCTCAGCAGAGCAGCTACAATGTAACCATGTCTAGTAATGATGATACCCTCAGCAGGGCAGCTACAATGTAACCATGTCTAGTAATGATGATACCCTCAGCAGAGCAGCTACAATGTAACCATGTCTAGTAATGATGATACCGTCAGCAGGGCAGCTACAATGTAACCAATCCTAGTAATGATGATACCCTCAGCAGAGCAGCTACAATGTAACCATGTCTAGTAATGATGATACCCTCAGCAGGGCAGCTACAATGTAACCAATCCTAGTAATGATGATACCCTCAGGAGAGCAGCTACAATGTAACCATGTCTAGTAATAATGATACCCTCAGCAGGGCAGCTACAATGTAACCAATCCTAGTAATGATGATACCCTCAGCAGAGCAGCTACAATATAACCATGTCTAGTAATGATGATACACTCAGCAGAGCAGCTACAATGTACAGGTAATGTTTGTTGTTAATTAATGCTTCTATTTAATGCCAGAATTTGCAATGCTATGCTTTGCTTTACTTCTTGAACACTATGAGATGTCTTCAGTTACAAAACATTTAAATGAGAAACTCATGTAAGCAGACAGTAATCTCCCACATCCAAAAAGGCACTGGTGTCTACAGGCAATTGTAGATAATAAATAAAAATATAACAACAAGCACAAGTTTATAACATGACCATCTGGATGATGTTAGGTAACTGGAAAATACCATGGCATGGCCTAAGTGATTTTTTCTAAATATGCTTTTTATCTTGTTTGGGAGAAGATATGCTTGGTGAAAAATGTGAACAATATGTTAAGTTGACATTATGTTTAGTCACATGTATGTACCTAGCTGTAAAGTCAACCTTTCTTATTATGACTCTTGACAAAGCCTATTATAAAAATATTTATTTTCAGGACAATCTTTCATTTACTAAAACAAGCATTTCCTCTGGTCACAAGACCTATCCTAAAAACAAATATTTTAATTATGGGATGTGTTGGGTGATATATATATATATATATATATATATATATATATATATATATATATATATATATATATATATATATATATATCAATATATATATATATCAATATATATATATATATATATATATATATATATATATATATATATATATGTATATATATATATATTTTTTTTTCACTGCAGGCCTTGGCGTTTGTTTTTCTAATGTTCACTGTGTACTACGCTTTTAGTTTTCATTAGTATTACTTGTGTATTCAAACATGCTGCAAATCATATAGAATAATATACTTTCATTGAATAAAATTACTGAAACTCTCTTAGGATTCACTGGAGTTATGATGGTCTTTTTGTCTAATGAACATATATGCTTGCTAATGCTCACCCTAAAGCTGTACCTCCTTTCCAAAGGAGGTGAAAGCCAGTTAGTCCTTGGATAAAACACTGTCAGTCATCCAAGTTTAATTTGAAGTAAGAGCATATGGAAACATGTAAGGAGTTACACAGCATGAATGAAAGGAAACAGAGACCTCCCGTGTGTTATGAAGGACTGGTAGAATTATTTAAAAGCATGTGAATTCCATTGGCAACTTAGATTGGGGGCCACATTTCCCCTGGTTTGAATGACAGTATTTCAATTACACCTGTTTTAACTCTGAAGGCTAATAAGTTATAGTATATATATATATATATATATATATATATATATATATTTTATACACACACACACACACACACACACACACACACACACACACACACACACATATATATATATATATATATATATATAAATAACATACACAGTGTTATAAAATAATCAAATGTTTTTATGCACTTTGTTGTGCTGTTTTTCTAAAGCTTTTTTGATAAAGATTATGGGCCGGATTCACGAAACCTCTATGTAAGACTTAATATGTCTTACTTGGATGCTGCAGTTGAACAGTATGACGTCAGCGTGCCATGATTATTCATGAGGGCACGCTGACTCATCCGTAACTCTTACACAGACTGAGTAGGCAAGCAGGGGGCGTGTCCGACTGCTGAGCAGTCTAAAAGTCCACGCCCCTGTAAGGGTGGGGGAACGGTTATTATGGATCAATTGACATATGAAGCTAAAATGATGGATCTCCTCAATGATGAAACAAGATATGTTAGAGCTTCCTTGAATGAAGTTAATATTGGTAATAGGAAGGTAGCGATGGTTTTAAACGATTTGTTATTGGAAGGTTCTATTGATATTCAGTTATATAAGTTTTTAGAAGTGGAAAAACCATTGACCCCCATCATTTTTGGAGTGCCTAAGGTCCATAAGAATGTTAACAATCCACCCATGAGGCCTATAGTTGCCTCTGCCATTTCAGTAACAGCACCTATAGCTAAATGGCTGGACAGAAAACTGAAGGACATGTCTTTATCAGGGAATGCAGTTGTTAAAGATACATGGTCATTATTAGCCAATTTAACAGCTGAAGTTTTTACGAAAGATGTGATTTTTATAACTATTGATATAGTTGACCTGTTCTCTTCCATCCCTTATGCAGAGGGTATGAAATGGTTTGAGGAAGCTTTACTTGATTATGGTAAATATAATAACAATGACTTTTATTTGATTATTACCTTGATGGACCTTGTGTTAAGTAATAATTTCATTTATTATGAAGGGGAATTCTTTAAACAGATACAAGGCATCGCTATGGGTGCTAGATGTGCCCCAACTTATACTAACATTATTTTAGGGTTATGGGAAGAAAAATACATTATCAATTCCCCTTTTAAGCATTGTTGGAATTTGTACCAATGCTTTTTAGATGATATGTGTTTCTTGTGGATAGGATCCGAGGATGAATTTAAAACTTTTTATAATTATATATCCCAGTCAACGGATTTTTTGAAGTTCACATATCAGATGGACAAGGTAGCTCTCAGATACTTGGATGTATATATTGGGAAAGGAGAAACAGATTTCTTTTCTAAAATATTTAGGAAAGATACATTCTCAAATTCATATCTGTCCTATAATAGTGCACACCCTCATTATCAGAAAAAGAGTGTGGTGAAAGGACAGTATGTAAGAGCTAGTCGGATGATTTCTAGGGATAGCGACTTCTATGAAGAATGTTCATTGTTGTTTAAAATGTTTAAGGAAAGAAATTACCCCTCAGATTTTATTAGTACTATTGCAGAAGAAGTCAAGCAAGGTAGGGAATCGAAATTTAAACCTATTTTAGGACTTGGCAAAGGTTGGGATGCTAAAATCTCACAAAAAAAGACTGAATTGGATGGCAATTTGGTCATTGATTTTAGTGGCCAAGCTGTTAAAATCAGGAAAATGCTGGAAGAAGAATGGTCACGATTTGGGAATTTTTCTGATCTTAGATGTTTGTTCCAACAACCACTGAGATGTACATTTAGAAAAGGGAGATGTTTAAAATCAATTTTAGAGAGTAAAGATCAGGTAGGAGTGATAAAATCTGGAAAAATTGGCACATATAAATGCGGTAGATGTTCTCAATGTTCATTTATTCTAACAAAAAATACAATTTATATACCAAGTCGTGATTTACTCATTGAGAGCAGATGTTTTGTTAACTGTGAAACAAAGGGTATTGTTTATATTGCTTTATGCAAAATATGTGAAGCTTTCTATGTAGGAAAGTCTGAGAGAAAACTTAAGAATAGAGTTTATGAGCACAATTATGAGATCAAGACTAACTGTGTCAAAAATGTTTTGTATAGGCATAAAGCTGGCTGTCCGAGAGCATTATTTAATTTTTTTGTGTTGGAAGTGGTGGATAAGGATGTCAGAGGGGGCCTTTGGGAGACATCAATTGAATATAAAGAATTAATTTGGCAATTAACTCTTGAAGCCAATAAGCCCCCAGGCCTCAATGATATCATTTCTATCGCACCAGTACTAAAAATGAGAGCAGCTAAGTTATAGCATCATGCCCTTGATAAAGTATATTTTTTGAAAGTAGAATTGCTTGCCTCTATAAGTTTTTAGTTGATATATGTGCAATCAAGCTCTAATCTCCAGTTTTTCTTTAATGTATATATTTATGAAGCATGAGCATATATTAAGTGGATTTCAGCATCTCCCAACTTTGTTTATCATAATATAATCATTTTATATAAATGTACACAAATATAAAAATAACATCATCATTCCATCATTTTATCAATTATATTTGATATATAATTCCTTTTGGTATTATTTTATGTTATATATTACATATTTAACATATTATACATTTTATATAGATATTTTATATGGATATTTATTATACATACATTTTGTCATATATTTTAATATTCCCAAGTTATGTGCTATATGATCAATGCATTGTTGTTATGGCAGAAACATCAGGTATTATTGTCAAGTTTAGTATGGATTCATTATTCATTTATTTTTTATAATTGTTATTGAATAAATGAATTTAGAACCCAATTTTATGTATTTATTAGTAGTATTCGAAATATGCAAGTTCTATTTGTCAGTTTTATCTATTTATATTCTTATTATTTCATATTTTATTGTTCAGTTTTATATCTTATACAATAGTAATGGTTGTGTGTTTTTAGTTTTGCAATTTACCACTTGCAACACCAGATGGCGCCAAATTTCATTTGAATGATGTACAAATGTAGAAAGATCAAACTATATGAGTATAAACTATTTAATTATTAATATACTTATTGATTTTATATTAAGAATTTTAGTTTTTAAAGTTAGTGGAGTAATTTATGTATAAAATGTGTCTTCTGAAAGAGGTCAACAGAGTTTTTTAAAAAATGTTATTATTATCAGGTTCCTTTTATGAGTTTGTCCTCAGTTTTATTTAATGATTAACTGCTTAATTGATTAATTGTTTTTAATTATCATATGTTTCTGGGTATAAAAAGGGCTGTATCAGTAGTAACATCACTCTGATTTATACTTTCTGGAGAAGACTACGAATCGAAAACGCATTGTGACTGTCAGCGTTAATTGTTTTTCTCCTTGTGGATTATTAAATATTTTGGTGATTCTAAGAGCTGAGCCTGATTTCCTTCAAGTGTGTGGCTTATACTTATAGTATATATACATATATATATATATATATATATATATATATATATATATATATATATATAAATATATATATATATTTTATACACACACACACACACACACACACACGCACACACACGCACACACACATACACACACACACACACACACACACACACACACACACACACACACACACACACACACACACACACACACACACACACACACACACACACACACGCAGACACATACATACACACACACACACACACATATATATAGATATATATATATATATAAAAATAACATACACAGTGTTATAAAATAATCAAATGTTTTTATGCACTTTGTTGTGCTGTTTTTCTAAAGCTTTTTTGATAAAGATTATGGGCCGGATTCACGAAACCTCCATGTAAGACTTAATATGTCTTACTCGGAGACTGCAGTTGAACGGTATGACGTCAGCGTGCCATGAATATTCATGAGGGCACGCTGACTCATCCGTAACTCTTACACGGACTGAGTAGGCAAGCAGGGGGCGTGTCCAACTGCCGAGCAGTCTAAAAGTCCACGCCCCTGTAAGGTTTTAAAAAGCATAATGTCAACAGACAAGAGCGAGTCCGCGGAAATGTACATGCACCCAACATCACACTCCCTGACACTGTAAACCCCATCAGAGTTATAAAACGGAAAAAAAATATTTTTTTTAAATCCACGATATAGCTGCCCGTATTTGCGCTTGTTTGTGCGGGTGTACCCATTGCTTAACCACAGTTAGCAATTGTGACATTGAAGAGCATATAAGAACTACTTATGCAAATTAATCCAAATAGTAATAGCGTAATGGTAGAGCGTATGCACAAAGAGAAGGCATTCACGGTTTGAGTCCCAGCACTCCTCTTCTTTATGTTTTAAATCAGTATTTGAGATAATACCAGACAAATATGATTAAAATTTTATTAAAAGCAGTGACATGGCCAATGTATCAGCGAACAAAATATATATTTTTAAAAGACCAGATATATAATAGCCTGCCATTAAGCAACGTTTTACACAGCTAAACAGAGGTGCCCATAGTTTAATAGCACTATACCCATCTAAACAGAGGTGCCCATAGTTTAATAGCTCTCTATCCAGCTAAACAGAGTTGCCCATAGTGTAATAGCACTTTACCCAGCTAAACAGAGTTGCCCATAGTATAATAGCGCTTTACCCAGCTAAACAGAGTTGCCCATAGTGTAATAGCGCTTTACCCAGCGCAATAGAGTTGCCCATAGTGTAATGGCGCTTTACCCAGCTAAACAGAGTTGCCCATAGTGTAATAGCACTTTACCCAGTGCAATAGAGTTGCCCAACATGTAAAAACGCTCTACCCAGAGCAATGTGTTTGTGCGGACGTGCGCGCTGCGCCAACCAGGGCACCGTAGGGCACAGGGGAGCAACATAGAGCTAAGTTGCTTAAACGCAGCCACACCCCCTAGCCTGTCTAGACAGTATTAAAATAAAAGAATGACAAGGTTTGAACCCAGGACCCTTTGCATCATAATCAAAGTACTGAACCACTAAGCCATGACAACATAGGGAAAGCAGCCACCATTAACATACATATACTTACGAATGTTAGTTTAACCATTACTAAGCAGGTCTGCAGTCAGCTGAGAATTTTACAAAATGGCCAATCAGAAAAAAGTGCGGGAAATGCGACATATTTAAGCCCCATAGGCAGGAATACTCACCATAACTGATTGTGGCACACATTTGCAGTCAGAATGGCAGGTGTAGGAGAGGATCACGCTTCTGAGCACAACGTTGGGGCATCGAGGAGTCAAACTATATGGTTTGACTCATTGTCCACCATCACAAGTCTAGAATCCTGCGGGGCCAGTTCCAAGGGACAGAGTACAAGGCAGAGGCGTGGAACTGGTTAGCTCATGACCTCACCAGTGCCACAGGCGTTCCCCGGACTGGTGAGCAGGTCCACCACCACCATGCAGACCTGAAGAGACAAAAGCAGGACCGCCTGAACCAGTGGATACAGGAGGCCCGTGGGATGCAGGATGCCCCACAACTGAGTAAGTAGCCATGGAATACAGTATGTAAGAATTGATAATGGAGTAAGTATAACGGATAGGTATGTTTCAATATCCCTTCATTTACTTCACAACTGCAGGTGACCGTGTCTCGAATCAGCAAGCCTATGCTGATAGTCTGCTAAGTTTGCACCACCAGGCAGGTTAGTGATTATTTTGCATGTATTGTTACATAAAATATTAATTGAGAGCATGAAAGAATGTGTTGTAGTCCAATAAAACAGCCATAGAATTGCCTGAATAAGTCCTCTGCATGTACTGCCAGATAAAAATGTCAGAGAGTCAGAAAAAGAGTGTAGTAACCCATTAAGAAAGGTAACATGTTTGGAATAATATCTCTGCAGGCACTTTCATATAACATAAGTGAGTGAGCCTGAAAAAAGATTGTTCTAACCTGTTAATAAAGGTTTAATATGTCTTGAACATGACTGCCATAAACAGCATTAAATCAAATAAAGGAGTGAGCCTGTGGAAAAGTGTGCAATGTCATTAATAAAGGTCTAAAACCCAGAGTGTGTCTGCGTCACAGAGTCTGAAATGTTGTTGTATCCTTGCATTATACAAACAGTATTGTTTGAAAATGTGCTGGCAACCCAGAGTTATGCAGTCCCATATAAAGTGGGTGATGGAAGCGCTAGTAGCTGTGAAACATATATACAGTCCAAAATAGTAATTTACTGGCTGGCATGAATAAGTAAACCTGGCACATGTGTAGCATGTAATTATTCACCAGAAATGTGAGTGTGTATCAAGAAATGCCGGGTTCTGTACAAATCAAAGTGAATATGTCATGTGAAAACATCCCAGATATGTAGATAAAGAAATATAAATGCAAACAGGAAATATGTAGCAGTAACATCAGCAGCCTGGACAGTTAATGTCAGATATAGGTCAGGCATATATTGAACTAGCCAAACCCATGACACAACCTAATGTATGGTGGGAAGTGTAATAATACAGGTAGGGGAGATACACTTGCAGTCACTGGGAATGTAGTGTAGACTAAAAGGTCATTATAAGATGTTAACCAATGTTTTCTCTACACCCTACCGTATGTGCATAAACCATGCAATTCCACACCTCAATGGGTATGTGTAAACTTAAATATGTGTTGGGACATATGTCCTATTGTTTTATAAATATTTGCATTGATGTTGATGCATGTGCCCTGTTTAAACACCACGTTCATGGTAGCCTGTTGCTACCAAACATCCTTGCATGCTGTTGGAATATCCACTGTTGTTTAATATATGCATGTGTTATGCTTGCTGTTCAACTGTTGGAACCTTGGTGTTTTGGGTTAATTGGAATATTACTGCATGCTGTTACAACTAATCTGGAATGCTGTTCTTTATGTTGTAATTAAATACACCTAACCACAGAACGTATGGGAAGGTTGGTCCAGCGGACCCTTCTGTCCTACCTCAGTTGGCGAGTGCACCTAGCACCAGTGGCTCTGGTGCCCAGCCTGGGCTCCCCTCCTCCATTGGTCTTGTGCCACCTTTGGGTAGAAGCGCTGCAGGGGATGGGGCTTATCCCCCCCGTGCAAGCGTAGGTGGAGGAGGGCCACCTGTCACCCTTGCTAGGGTCGGGCTATGGTGTGTAGGGAGATCGAGCATTCAGTTGCTGATCCCCTACTCCAGCTCGAGGCGAGAGTGGCGCATCTCACGGGTGAGCCTGCCCCTCCTACTCAGCCCTCAGCACAGTCACCCTTGGGGCTGTGAAGGTGCAGTGGTGACTGCCCATGGGTGGGGATCTCAGTTCCACTTTTACCATCTGTGGGCTCATGGGCTTGCGATTTCCAAACATCCTTCCCCGTCAATTGTGTTCACCCACACCATGTGTCAAACTCCGCCCCCGTATGCGTCATGTTTGTCTTGTCTGTTTACCTCCCCAACCTACCTCCCCAAATATACCTACTTCCTCTACCTCACATTCCACTCTCACCTGAAAAAAAAATAAAAAACAAGGGCAATCTGTACCCACAAAAAAATTACGCCCCATACATAGCTGCCCATTTCGCACACATGTCCGCTGGACATGTAAACCGATAATTCTAATTGGCAGTACAACATATTTTGTTGTCCTCACCCCTCTCTCAGGGGTGGAAGGTTTCAAATTTCACACCAAATTCCAAACATATGCACAGCCATTGCTGATAAAGAAATGGGCAGCTATGGACCTTCCCTACACCCATCCTGCACATCCCGAGCTGGTTTCCCTACTGTCTTTCCCCTCTTTGTGTCCCCTTTTTCACCACTTTCTTATCTCCCCATTTTCTTTTCTTTAAAAGAAATTAGTGCGGGGGTTAGTGGGAGTAAGCACTTTTAAGCAGTAGTTAGCGGGGGTGCGCGGGTGTGAGCTTGTGTGTGCTTAGCTAAGCATTGCTAAGTTTCACGCACACCAGCTTACAACTGCTTAAAAGTGCCTTAGTCACTCTGTATGACAAGAGTGACTAAGCAGCAAAATAAAAAACCTTGTCAGTCTCGAACCTTGGACTCACCAGTCTGCATGAAGTACCACTCCACCACAGCAGATATACAATAACTTAGTGCTGAAAGCAATTTATCATGCATTACCATGAATGAATGTAAAGGGAAGATAGCAATGGCATAACACAAATCTTGTTCTGTGGGCCTTAACCAGCAGGTGTTGTTGAATTGCATGACATGACTGTGAAAAGAGAATCAGCCATGCTAGTAGGGAATAAGGTTACAGTAGCAGCTTACAAGCCCACACAGTATCATGGCAGGATAAACACTGGCATATTTGCATAGGTCACAGGCCAGACCTCTCAACATTGACTGCTCTGCAGTGATGACCCTGATTTGTAAACAAATGTTAGCTGTGCCCCTCTGACTCCCTGTGAAATGTACTAACAGCAGGCAAAAAGGTGTTGAGTCTCACTTAATAACAAAAGTCAATAAGTGAGAGTAGATACCACTTGCACGTCAGAAAAGGTGTAGCAATAAAAATGCTCTGAATCACCCAAAGTCTGAACTGCAAAATGTCTGAACTATATGACAGGTATATCCCAGTTATATGTACCTTTCCCTGAGGCTGTTCAAATATATATGTGAGAGCATCTGAGGCCTGGAAGAGTCAGAAACACACAGGCATATCAGCTTGTCTGCTGTTACACACTCTGCAAATAGCTGTAGAATTAATCCCACAAGCATGCCCTTATGTAGAAGTACAACACAGAAATAGCAAAGGATGTAGCCATGTACTGCTAGCCAACACCTGTGACAATGCCATTGTTCAGGTGCTGAAAAGACTGCTGTGGTGCACAGTCAAAGAATGCTAGGCTGACCTCTGTCTACCAAATGGATATGTCCACAGGTGGGAGCTACTCAGACAGACTACAAGCCTTCATAGACTTACAGGCACACAGCAACTCTGCATGTTCAGTAAGATAAACATCACATGATAATAAATAATGCACTCTGCAGTTCTGCACCCCTACCCAAAGGTATTATATATCCGTGTAGTCAGGCACAACCAAGGGTGTAGGTAGGCATACACAGTACAGAAATATGTCCAGTCGTCCTGAGCAGACTGTGCTAATGCTAACACAAACCAGAAACTGTTCAGATATGAGTAACGTACTAATGACAGTATAGCAGTTCACAAACAGTGCATGTGCCTGATATTCATGATTGGTAGTACAACATACTTAGATGTCCTCACCACTCTCTCAGGGGTGGAAGGTTTCAAATACCCCACCTAATGTATTGCATATGCGCAGCTGTTGCTGGTAAAGAAATGGGCAGCTATGGACCTTCTCCACACCCATTGTGTACATCCCAAGCTAGTTTCCCTACTGTCTTCCCCTCTTTGAGCACCCTTTATCACCACATTCCTATCTCCCCATTTACTTTACTGTCAAAGACATGAGCACTGGGGTTAGCAGGAGTGAGCACTTGTAAACAGTAGTAAGCGGGTTTGCACCAGTCTGCGCATGTGTGCGCCTAGCTTAGCATTGCTAAGATATGATAAGCTACGCCAAGCTTAGCTTACTATTGCTAACGTAAAATAAGCTAAGCTAAGCTTAGCTTAGTATTGCTAAAATACACTAAGCTAAGCAGTACTTAGCATTGCTAAGCATCACGCCAACTCACTTACAACTGCTTAAAAGTGCCTTTGTCACTCTGTATGACAAAGCCCTTGTATTGCTTAGCAACAAAATAAAATTCCCTTGTCAGTCTCAAAGCCCACACCTTGGACACACCAGTCTGCATGATGTACCACTAAGCCACAACAGATATACAATAACTTGGTGATGAAAGAAATATAACATGCATTTCAAGGAGTGAATGTAAAGGGAAAATAGGAAAGCCATAGGAATACATTGCAATAAAGAAATATGACATGCATTACAAGGAGTGAATGTAAAGGGAAAATAGGAAAGCCATAGGAATACATTGCAATAAAGAAATATAACATGCATTACAAGGAGTGAATGTAAAGGGAAAATAGGAAAGCCATAGGAATACATTGCAATAAAGAAATATAACATGCATTACAAGGAGTGAATGTAAAGGGAAAATAGGAAAGCCATAGGAATACATTGCAATAACTACTGTTGTATGCCAGTTAATTCCCTAATTCCAAAAGAAAGTACATACTCCCATGTATCCAGTGTTAGCATTAGGAGTTGAGTAAACTTACACACTGAGAAGAGTGTACTGGAAGAAGCAACAGTCAGGTTCCAGTACAGCATGCATTTCACTGGCTACAACACAGCTTCAGATATGAGACATATACCAACCTTCTGACTGACACAACAGTGTCCACAGCAAACAAGTAAGGTCCCCACCTTGCAAAACTGAAAGGCCTACACCTACCTAACCTATCATTTTATAGCAGTGTCCTGAAATCACAGTGAGAACTGCAATTACCACACAGCAGGCTGCATGCAATTACTAAATGGTGGGCACAAATTGATGCAGAGGCCATCACATTCACATGTGCAGATACCTAGAAAAGCAGCCTGTATCTGCTGTCCACACATGCAATAATATCATTGCAGCAACTGGAGAGAGAGAGTGAGTCAGAGAGACAGACAGACAGACAGACAAACAAACAAACAGAGGCAGTTGGAGACCAACCCAATAAATAACAACAAGCAGAGGCAGTTGGAGACACCAACCCCCCCCCCAAAAAAAAAACAGAGGTGTTTGGAGACACCAACCAAAACCAAAAAAAAGAACAAACACAGGCAGTGGAAGACACCAACCTAAACAAATAAAAATAAAAAAAAAACCATCAACAGATACAACAGACTGAGGTGATAAATACAAAGGTAAGTTATGTAACACAGATGTATTTGCTGGCATCCGAATTATGTGTCTGAAGGGTACTCTACATTCTGTGAACACTCCTTATGTGGTAGCAGTCCATATCTATATGTATATGCAGATGTGCATAGGGCAAGGGACATGCTGCAACTGTTAGTGAAGGCTGGACAGATATATGTATTTGAAGGTTGCTATGTGCACATATCTATGTAGGTTGTAGTGTGTGACATTGAAAACATCAAGCAGTGCAGGTATATGTCATGTGGTGGTTAAATGCTGTGGGACTGAGTTACAGCCAGTGAGGTCTGCTACGGCTATATGGTCTGAGGACAGCGAAATGCATTCTGCACAACACTGTGCAATATTATTACATAAGTGTATGTCTCACAACTGTTCCATAATTGATGTGTGTGTGTGTGTATATATATATATATATATATATATATATATATATATATATATATTTATATGTGTGTGTCTGTGTGTGTGTGTGTGTGTGTGTGTGTATATATATATATATATATATATATATATATATATATATATATATATATATATATAGATAGATATATGTATATATATAGATATATACACATATATAGATATGTAGATATATAGGTATATACATATATAGATATATATAGATGTATAGATATATACATATATATAGATATATATAGATATGTATATATAGAGTGATATATAAATATATATGTATATAAATATTCATATATATATCTATATATATATATATATATATATATATATATATATATATATATATATATATATATATATATATATATATATAGTGTGAGAGGGAGACACAGGGTCAGACGTATTGCAACAGGTGCCTGGTGACCAAGGCATGGACTGAACACCAGTGTTGATACTGCAGTGCCATACCCCATTCCAAAACACTTTACCCACTAACTACCAGATAGGTGTTTGCCTGACTAACACTGAAGGTGTCAGAAGGGAACATGGGACACAGGTGGACAGTAGCCTCCCCTTTGATATTCACAGTGCCACACTAGTCTTGTAAGCTGTCTACATGGTACGTAATCACAAACGATGTGTCATTTACGGAAATATAGGTCAGTGTTCCCCAGTACTCATCACAATGCCCCATGTGGTATGCACCTCACATGACAACTACAGCAAGTGGAAAGGCCACAGACATACCTCACAAAGGGTAATACTGCCCTGAAACACATACCCTATGCAGTCTGACTCACATAACCACAGCTACAGTGCGTTGTATACCTGCCACCCAGAGGTTACCTCTGCCAAACATACAGAGGTATGCCACACCCATAGCAGTCAGACAACCACCATGTCAATACCTCACAATCACACCGGGCTACACGGCCTAAGTCCCTAGCCCCCACAACCTCACTAAACAGCACATGCTGGAGGGATATGCTCCTATTGGCAAATATGTATTCTCTGGAGTAAACCACCCAGCATGAACAAACAAGGCTCCTCAGTAGCAGATGTCAGACATACCCCTGATGATTGTCTGGAAGATAGGTAACAAGCCCTGGGAATCACCTCTGTGTATCCAGTTGACAGGAGGATGTGAAATCTAATTACATGTGTGTCACAGGGCAGGGTAGCATATGTCTAGGCTGCTGTAGGCCCCAGGGACAATAGTGTATTACCTACATATGACACAATGCGCACAGACATGTACACAGTGCAATACCTGCTATGTGAGGTGGAATGAGTGTGACAGTGAATGTGTACAAGGTCTGTGATGGTGTGATAGCTAAGTGTGAGGTTGTTTCTGTCATGGTCGTTTGTGTCCTAAGTGTGAGGCCAGAGAAAGATGTGTCAGTTATTGGGATGCAGACATAGTGGGATGGTATATGTTGTGACGTAGTTCCTTGTGTACAACTGTGGTGTCCCATGCTCAGTAAGTGGTACTGCTGGTGAATCCAGCCGACATTTGAACTGTTGTACCACCTGAAGCTGTAACAGTATGGTGTATGTTCACATTCCCTGGTAACACTGTCTTGTGTGTTTCCTGTAGTCTGCACAGATTACATTCCTCAGGCATAGGTATCTGTAAGTAGAGGCACACAGTACTGTAAGGTACACAGCAAATGCTCATCTGTGTTAACATACATTTGTATGTTGTATGAATGTCTGATGCGGGTGTAATAATGCCTGTACCATGTCCGCAATCACATGTGTGATGCAGGATTTGTGTGTGTACCTAGCAACATGTATACTCTGTTACAGCAGTATGCCAGCTATATTAACAACTGTGCACATATGTTAGGTAGGGGTATGGCATCAACGACTAGGGTGGGTTACTGGTTATATTGTAACTGTACTTCTCTTTCATTGCAATGGATGACATATTAATGCATTCATTAGCTTGATATGTACCCCCCTGGCAAGGCTGTGCATTGGATCCCAAACAGTGAGTCGAGTACTGGTATATACTGGTGTGTCATATGGAGTGTGGCAGGCACTGTCGTCCAGTTGTGGGCTGATCACTGATATGTGGTATTGAATGTGTGTATCCTCTGACAGACGAACAGATGCTATATATGGCAGTTAACTGATATCTGTACTGTATAATGTTAAGTGTGCCACATGACTTGCTCACACATATTGTTTACTTGTCTTCCAGGCTTATGGCTCATCACAGGAACCCCTGCTACACAGCTGCAGAGGAACAGGAAATCCACCACGGCCTGGTTCACCACTATTCCCTGCTGTTTTCAAGGGCCAGCCAGCACCAGCAGGAGCGTACTGCACTGTGGCAAGAACTTGTTCGTCGGGTAAATGACATAGGCATGCATAACCAGACATATGAGCAGGTACGCCATCACTGCAATGATTTAATTAGACATGTCCGGCAGCATGCGTCTGATATCCACAGACAACAGCTTGCCACAGGTGGTGGGGTGGCCATACATTCCCCTCTCACCAGAGTGGAGGAACTGCTGCTAAGTGTGGTGGCTCCTGGCCTACAGCAACAACACCAGCACACGTGTCGTCATGGAGGCTGGAGCCACCCAACATGGTGACATGGAGCGTGCAGGTAACATGCCCTAGCTGTAGACTACTGTTACCTGTATTGTTAGATTATGCATGTGTGAGATGTGTACTATGTTTAGCAGTTGTGCTGCCTATTGTGTGCAATACTGATAATTTGAATAGTATCTGTACACCTGTGCCTGTTGTTCTACTGTAGTTTAGCACACTCACAGTAGCAATGCCACAGTTGTGGCCACTGACAAACTGTGTCATATTCTTGCAGGTCCCTCTGGTGTGACAGCAGGGCAAACGTTACATGCTGGTGAGTGTGTTAATACTTTAAACTTGGTATTGAACTATGCATGTCATAGGTGAGGTGTAGGCCATGTACACATAACACACCTATGCATAATGCATGCTGTGCATGTTTGCTGTGAGACGTAGTGTCAGTAGCTGCCTCAATCACATGCAATGCAAAGAGCATCAGATACAAATGTGGCAACACTGTATTGCACATTGATAGGCATAGTTGACACACATGTACACAACATAACATGTTTGTCATATGCAGTACACCTCAACATGCTACACATAGTGTAACCGGACACCCACTGCCAGGTCACACTTCAATATCCCACATGTCATCCACACACCACACATACTATACCTGAGGGGTAGGGGCCTAGCATGGGGCTGTGCAACACTCCTCAACACATAACACAGTCATGTAAGGCAATGCTCCCTATTGGACACCTCACACACCCTTGTGCAATGTGGCTGTGTAATTGTGAACTTAGCCACGGCACTGCGGTTCAAGTACAGCATGCTAGGTGGTGGTCTAGCACACTTAAGTGGCCTTGAGTGTCCACATGATGCATGATGATGATGGCTAATGGTACTACACCCCATACTGTTACAATGGCCATGTCCAGGATTAGTATCCCATCACGTATACATGCACCACTCATCCCGCATATGTACATAGCATGCATGTGCTACACCTGTGTCCACAATTATCTGCTACAGACACAGACACTGCAATCAGACATGGAAATCCATGTGACACACAGATAACACATGCAGCCATGGTATGTATACCTGTGTGTGATGGTGCACAGGACATTGCAGAGCTTATAATACTTGCACAGAAATGTCGTGTCCTTGTACACATTGTGTTCCAGGGTGTAGGCAATCACTGAACATGTACACACATGCACCACAGCCATGTACGCTGTCATTAACTATGGCCGTCTA
Organism: Protopterus annectens; assembly: GCF_019279795.1. Taxonomy (NCBI): domain Eukaryota; kingdom Metazoa; phylum Chordata; order Ceratodontiformes; family Protopteridae; genus Protopterus; species Protopterus annectens. Next base: position 1,721,971,377 of record NC_056732.1, on the reverse strand, counting down.
CACTCACACTGCATGGAAATGATCAACACTAATTCTGCATGCTGACACGTGTGCATGACTGTTTGCCTTGTGATACTGTTACCCACCTTCAACCAGTATTGAGTATGATTTGGATTTCTGTTGTGTGTGTGTATCTGCTGTAGTGAGGAGTGTGCATGTGTTCCTGTGTTCCTGTGTACCTGTGTGCCTGTGTGCATGTGTGCATGTGCAGACCGTAACGTGTGTTTCCTGTCTTCCTCTCACAGGTGCTAAGATAGGGCTTGGTGAAAGCAGCAGGCAACCTGAAGCCACTGCCACGGATAGTGGCGATGATGACACATGTATTTTGGCACAGGGAGATTTGACAGGGTCTGTCGTTGGTCCACCAATCGACAGTACACAGTGTTCAACCCCATCTATCCGCACACTCATACTGCCATTACATCCCTCGCCACCAATGGCCATAGGGGAGGGACAGCATACAGTTGGCATTGACCAGGAGAGTGTGGCACCCATGGCACGTGCATCCCCTCACAGCAGCCATAGCCATAGACCCGGAACAGTACCACATAGGCAGAGGGCCAGGGGTTCTCGGGGGAGCACCACTGGACGTATTGCTCCTGGCAGGCATGCCCTCACAAGTCTTACGATGACCACTATGTTTCGGGCTATAATGCAGGCTCAGGCATGTATGGAACGGTACACCAGGCAGGGACTTAGGGCGCAGAGGGCACATAACACTGCTATCAATGACAGCATCCGTGACCTTGCTGGTGCCATCTGGACATACACCAAAGTCATTGATAGATGTTGGGGGGAGACAATAGATGCCCTCCACAACATGTCTTCCTCAAGCCAGGACCATGCGGGACAGTTGCGACATCGACGTGGATGCATGCCAGCAAAAGCAACATCTGGCAGTGGTCACGGATGGCCCACAGCTCACAGCCGCTCCTGTAGTGGCAGTACCAGCCCCAGCAATGCTGGGGCTGGCCTGTCCATTGTCCATCCCAGTAGACCACATGCACATGGCTCTGGCCAGTCCCAGCAGGGACATGGGTCCAGTCATCATACCTCTGCCTCTGATGACAGTACCCAGTCAGGGTTGGTACCTGATACCATCCGTAGCACCCCTGCCAGGCACAGGTACTGTGTCTGTGGCTGGAGACAGTGATCTGCACAGCCAAGCAGGTACAGTGCATAGTGGACACATGGGACATGTGGCATATCCTGTCGTACACATTATTAACATCCCATTGCATCTTTCAATGGCCAGTATGCATTCTACTACAGTTATGTACTAACATGAGTAGACGTGTGTATGACATGGGTTGACACTATGCTGCGGGTGATACCGTTAATATCGGTCAATGATTTATAGTCTGGTAGTATACACAACCTCACCAGCATGACTATAAGCAATCATTGGATGATGTCCTGACAAATGACACACAGTAGTAATGAACCCAGTATCAAATGGATCCTTCCGGTGCTACACTATAACACTAACCAGTGGTGATGACCACTATCCAAATCTGGGAATGCATGGAATGGCCTACAATGCATTCCCTGGATGGAACGCATATCCTACACAAGGGTATCATACAGACAGATACCTGTTATGTGATACATGCTGTATAGCAGTAACCCAACTATGGCATAGTCATCCTCATGTACTATACATACTATCCCATCAGTACCACACCGGTGATAGCCCTCAACATGTATGTCGGGTACCATTGTGTTACATACAGACCCATGTTATGTCATGTGTCCCTTGGTATCCACATATCCATAGGTATTGTGGAGTCCGAAGGTGTATCACAGACATTAGAGGCCTGAATGCATATCCACAAGGCAGTCATACACCTATAAAGACTGTCCATTCTTGGCTGACTTTGTTGTGTATGACCATGTCTGACATATACCCCAGGCATATACCCTCACTCACACTACTCTTAAGTAACTCTCATGGGTGTGTGTGCCACAGATGACCTTGGCCACAGAACACGACAGTGGATGGCCATTTCACATACATACATATGTGACCTACGATCTGAGTAGCAGCGGCACAACCTGTCAATGGAAACAAATGTATTCATGTAGTATGCAGGCTTCACACCTATGTATATTTGCCATGCAGATACTTGATGTCTGCAATGCACTTACTGTTGTCATCATACTATGTCATACCATAGTAAAAGCAAAACCCACACCGTGTTGACCAACAGTGCCACACACACAATCAGCATTTGCAGGATTCAAACCCCAACTTAGCTATGTTATGATACTAGAGAGAGACGTACTAACACAGTGCACTATTTGCTTTACTGGTGGGTTTCCCTTCTCCTGCTGTATTTGTAGGATGGTGACATCATCAGACTTTCCAAAGAGGAATGTACCTCTTTTAGTGTGTTTTCACAGTCTCCAAAAAGGGCACTCCTTTCAAAGACAATTGCACACATACACTCACTGCTTGTAGGATTCAAACCCCTACCTAACTATGTTATGATACTAGAGAAAGATGCACGAACATGGCACGTTATTTGCTTTACTGGCTGGTTTCTCTTCTCCTGCTGTATTTGCAGGATGGTGACATCAGCAGACTTTCCAAAGAGGAATGTACTTCTTTTGTGTGTTTTCACAGTCTCCAAAAAGGGCACACCTTTCAAAGACAACTGCACACATACACTCACTGTTCACAGGATTCAAACTCCTACCTAACTATGTTATGATACTAGAGAGAGACACACTAACACTGCGCGCTATTTGTTTTACTGGCTGGTTTCCCTTCTCCTGCAGTATTTGTAGGATGGTGACATCATCAGACTTTCCTAAGAGGAATGTACCTCCTTTACTGAGTTTTCCCAGTCTCCAAAAAGGGAACACCTCTCAAAGGAAACTGCACGCACACACACACACACACATACACACTTTGCAGGATTCAAACCCCTACCTAACTATGTTATGACACTGGAAATAGACGCATTAACACGGCACGCTATTTGCTTTACTGGCGAGTGTCCCTTCTCCTGCTGTATTTATAGGATGGTGACATCATCAGACTGGGCATGGTGATGTGTGTATACTTTGTTTTATGCCATTCCAGGAGTGGTCCATGTGGGTCAGCAGATGTCAACAGCTTGAACAGGACCTCAGTATCCTTACCTTGTGTGATCTATCTATGGACACATTAACATTCCGTCATATGTCAACACATATTTATGCACAGCTTCTTGGTTTTGTGGATACTACATGTGTCTGGGATGTTGATAAAGGGCTATTCAAAGTCTATGTGACACATGTGTAGATGTGTTCACTGATATATGTCCTGGGTGGCTGCCTTGCAAACAGTCTAGCATGTTTGGGAACCATGATCCGCACATGAACATACCACAGTTGATAGGGTTGTGTGTGTGTCAGCTTCCTATAGCTCTGTTTATGACTGCAACCATGATGGACTCCATGACCTTGCAGATCAGACCTCATAGGCGTACTGGACTTGACTTCCCATGGTGTGTTGTGCACCAACACTTGTGGGGAGAGCCATATGTAGCTGTGACACATTCAACGGTTCCACATCCTGTGTAGGGGGTGCGGCTCCGCTGACTGTTCAGGTGCATGATCTGTTTGTTCTGTAGTTTGTGCATGACACATATTGGGAATCAATATATTCCACCTGCTGCCATGCTTTTGGTAGTGGGGGTAGCTGCTCGTCCATTCTACATGTGATATCTCCTGGTATGATGATGTGGACTATTGTCAGGGGTGATGGGTATGTACATATGGGCCTGTCTGTCATGATGTCGGCATTGACACTCAGGTACAGTTGGCCCTGACTCAGGACATATATGTGTGTACATTGATATTTATGACATAGCTGAAGGAGGTGTCATGATGCAGTCTGGACTCCTTCTCAGCTCCTCTTTACAAAACACTAATGAACATGAGCACTAATCCCTGTTATACTCTTTTACAAGCTTAACACCCTACTGATCCTTTGTGATCAGGCTACAGAGTATGTCATGATAATATCCTGGCATGTCCAGGGGTCAGTTTTGTGTGTACTCTTCAGTCCAGCTGGTGGATATTGTGATATTGACACAATGTTACATCTGCCTCATGTACGCAGACAACCCTCTCCTCCTCCCGACAAACTCAGATATATGTGTGAGATGCACCTATATAGACATACAGGGAGCTGAACTCTCTCAACCCATGACTAGCACAGTCTATCAGGTGGTGAAGGTAACCACACACACCACATATCAGTCTCACATATGAGGAGATGAGAGAGTGAACACACGTTACAAAAAACACTCAAAGTTCACTCCGGAGTCCAAATGAGGGTATGAGACCCAAAAAAAACAAGTGAATGTTGAAAGAACCAGTTCTATATAATGAACAAAACGTAACCACTGAAAAGGTTAAGAACTGTTGGGTTTAATAACGCTTGTAATACCAAAAGTGCGTTTTCGAGTACCTTTGTCAGAAAAACACAATTTCACATACAACTTCCTTAGAAATGCACACACCTTATATACACAAACTAATTGGTAAATTTATTAAATCAATTACGTAATTAGTAATGATTAAAAATGGTTAAAGTAAACCAACAGTCATTGCTCACATTCAAATTCTTTAAAAAGGTACTTTTAAAATATTAAATAAATATATACAAAATATCAATTCAGCATTTAAAAACTTGTGTTTGTATAGAAAATATTTTATTATATATATATATATATATATATATATATATATATATATATATATATATATATATATATATATATAGATATATATGTGTGTCAATGCCTATATATTATTAGCTTTTAAAATGATATTAAATTAATGGTGTACTATCACCATCTAATGGAGAATGAACAAATTACAACTTAGCAGCCCTTAATTTTAGAACAGGAATGATAGAAAGCATTTCATTCAAACCTGGTTCCTTAGTAGCATCCAATATTATTTGCCAAAATAATTCCCTGTATTCAAGTTTTGTTTCCCACATGCCACCCCTAATTTCTTTTGGTACAACTTCTAAAACAAAAAAGTGAAATACAGAATCCTTGCAAACTTGAGAATGAGGGAACAATGCATTGTTTACATTATTTCTTTCGATTTCATAATAATGTTCATATATTCTGTTTTTCCCACATAGAAGGAAAAACAGGAGTGGCATGTGGCAATATATACAACCCCTTGTGTGTTGCAATTGGCAAATTTAGAACAAGAAATAGATCTATTTCTACTGGGAATTGAAATACTAATGCCAGTTTTAATATATTGGCATTGGGAACAAGAACCACACTTGTATGTACCTATTCTGTGTGATTCACCCATGGTCTTCGTAGCTCCCCCAAACTCAAAAATGTTTTTGAGGTTCATGTCCCTTCGGTATATAAATTTTAGGGACTGGTTTTTTATGTATTCAAGCTCTGTAAAGTCCCTAAACCTATCCCATTCTTTATTAATAATGGTTTTGAGTATTGCTGCATCACCTGTATAATCCATAATAAATGCATTTGAAAAATTGTGGATTTCACCAGAATCCCTTGGATGAATCATAGTATCAGGACTATCCTGTCCTAAAATAGGTGCAAATCTCCCTTTTCTACCTTCAAGTACAACCTTATGTACTTCATCTATTAAATAGGCGGGATATCCCCTTTCCTTAAACATATTTAGGTTCATAGGTTCATAGGTTCATACTAGGCTATCTGCCCTAGGGCATTTATAAGCCTAGCCAGAGTGTGTGTGGCTTTCACCACCCCTTAGGATGAGAATACTATACCCATTAGTTTGCTGTGCCTCTGTCCAGCAGTGACACAGAGATGATTCCCGGGGTAAACCTACGATTTCCCATCCACTCGTCAAGATTTCTCTTGAACAGAGTCAGTGAGGGGCTCTGCCTCACATGGACTGGGATTCTGTTCCATAGTGTAGGGAGTCTCTGGGTGATGAATCTGTCCCTCCAGCACATCCTATTTATATCCGTGTTGAGGTTTAAGTTGCTTGCTCTCGTGGCTCTGGTGGATTTGGATTTTTTGAGGTGGAGCATGTCCATTAATTCCGGGTTGGACATGGCCTTGTATGTCAGGCACAGATCACCTCTGAGCAGACGGTATGTGACTGAATAGAGCTGGAGTTTCTTCAGTCGGGCAGCGTATGACATATGTTTGAGCCCCTTTATCCTTTTGGTGAAGAACTTTTGGGGTCTTTCCAACTGCTGCAGGTGTCGGGTAAGGTACATTCCGAATGGGGCGTTGTACTCAATCATAGGTCTGATAAGTGAAGAGTACAGGGTACAATGACCTCTCCTGATCTGGATGTGAATCCCTTCATGATCAGGTGGGCAATGTAGAAGGTCTTCCTAACCACTTTGGCAATGTGAGTGTCAAAAGAGAGGTTACTGTCAACTTGGGTCCCCAGGTCCCTGATAACTTCTTCCGTGTTTAATGGATTACTACCTATGTGGTAATTAGGTGTTACCTTGTTTTTCCCAAAGGGTATGACTATACATTTTTTGGCATTTAGCTTAAGGCCATGGCTCTGGCACCAGTTATCCATTTCTATGAGACCTCTCTGGAGGATGTCTGTGTCTGATGGAGTGTCAATTATGGTGCCCAGTTTGCAGTCATCTGCAAATTTTGTCAGCCACAATCCCCCTATGTTTGCCTGCACTTCAGAAAAATAAATGCCGAACAAGAGGGGGCCCAGGACTGAGCCCTGTGGGACACCGCTCGTGACCGGCTTAGAGTCTGACATGGCACCAGCAACTCTAACACTGTGGGTTCTGTCCTTGAGCCAGTTTGCAACCCATCTTGTGACATATGGGTTTACATCTAAGCTGGTGAGCTTTTCTATGATGCCCGAGTGGGGTATTGTGTCGAACGCTTTTGCTAGGTCAAGGTAGGCTGTGTGAACTGCCTTACCCTCATCAATGGCCTTAGTGACTGTTTCGAAAAAGTTGACCAAGTTCAAGAGGCAGGATCTGCCCTTGACAAAGCCAAATTGGGTAGGATCCAGTGTCTGTAGGTTCCCAATGTCTTTATTTATGAGTTCCATTATGATCCTCTCCATAGCTTTGCAGACAAGGCTCGTCAAGCTTATGGGGCGGTAATTTCCAGGGTCCGTAGAAGCACCGCCTTTGTGGAGTGGGACCACAGTTGCCGTACGCCATTCTTTGGGTACGTATCCTGTAGTAAGGCTAAGATTAAACAGCAGCCTTATGTGTGGGTTTAGTTCCTCATTGAGTTCGTGTAGCACACAGCTGGGGACACCGTCCAGTCCCATTGATGCTGTGTTTTTTGCTTTAGAGAGAGCAGCTCTCACCTGGGCATCTGAGATGTTTGGGAGGCTAGACTCTGGTGGGATAGATATTTCTCCTTTTGGGGGCAAGGGAGGGGAGAAATTAGCACTGAACCTGTCTGCCAGTATGTTGGCAATGTCTGTGGGTTCAGTGATTTTTGTATCATTTTGGACTAATTCTGAGCATATCTGGGAGTTTCCACCCAGGTTTCTAACATAGCTAAAGAAGGCCTTATGATTGTCTTTTGTGTCTTTAGCGATTTTTCTCTCAAAGTTGGCCTTGGATGATTTTATGAGTGATTATAGTTTTTTGCTAGTATTGATCACAGATGCCTTCCCTTTTAGGGATTTTGCTCTGCCATGTAGTAGCTTTCTCCTCTTGTTGTAGAGCTTGTTTATGGCTGGGGTCCACCAGACCGGGCGCCTGCCTTTGGTGGAAAGGGTCTTGATTTTATTAGGGATTGCTTAATCCATACATTCCTGGAGGTGCTCGTAGAAGGCATTTGTAAGGGTTTCAGCAGCGTGGGTTGTGGTTTCCACTGGCTCGGGGGCCTTGAAGGATACCACTCCAGTCTTAAGAAGTGTGAAGTTTGCTTTTGAGAAGTTCTTCACTGTGGTCTTTTTTGCTGGGGTTGGGGGCGGGATGTGGATCTCCAGTGAGATTAATTTATGGTCTGATCTCATCAATGAGGGATATACTTCCGGTGTGGAGCATTTTGTCCCCATGTTTGTGGTGATCAGGTCTAGTATATTTTCTCCTCTTGTGGGAATGGTGACTAGTTGTTCCATAGCATTTGAGTTTATGAACTCCAGGAACCTTTGGGCTAGGGTGTTGGGGCTTGAGTAATGTTCCCAGTCTATGTTTGGGTAGTTGAAGTCACCCAATATGATGGTGTTTGGAGAGACATTCATACTCTCCAGTGTCTTCAGGAAGGCTGTGTGGGTTTCCTGATTTGAGAGGGTGGTCTGTAGCATGCTACAAACTGTAGGGCAGTTTTACCTATGGTTAATTGCACCTGGATGGTCTCCGATGCTTCGTGCATTGCCACTAACCTGGAGTTGTGGGTATCCTTTATGAATATGGATACTCCCCCTCCTTTTGTGGTTTGGTCCGGATTTTGGGGCCGGAACGCATGATATGAGGTATAACCTGACAGTGCTGGGGTGCTCTCAGGAGCCTTGAACCAGGTTTCAGTCACAGCACAGACATCAATGTTCTCCATACTGAGGAGGGCTTTGAGGGCGTGCATCTTGAGGTTTAGACTTCTGGCATTGAGCAGTATTGCCCTTAGTTTTTTTCCATTTTTGTTTTCTAGGGCAGTAGGTTTATCACTTGAGCCTTGCCTAAAAAAGGCACTATGGGGGTGGCAAGAGCCTTTGCCAATATCCGGAAGCCCAGGGGTGACAGGTGCAAGCCATCCCTTGCGAAGCAGTGTGGCTTGTCAAGCATGTCATCCCAGGCAGACAGACATTGGATCCCCTTAGAATGACACCAGTAATTAAGCCAATTATTAAAGCTGATCATTTTGTCTCTGTATTGTGGCATCATTCTTGGTGAGGGTAGGATACTGCTCAGGGTCAGGGTCATACCAGCCTGGGCTACATAATCTGAGAGCTCCTCTATGTCTCTTTTCATGTAGTCCAGGGAGGTACGTCTCAGGTCGTTCACACCGGCATGGACAATGACTGAGTCATACTTGTACTTGCTGTGGAGTGACCTGAGTGCTTGTGTTATGTGGCGGATTCTAGCGCCCGACAGGCAGCTTACTGTGATCTTTTCCTTGTTCAGTCTCATCCTTAGTTCAGTCACTATCCTTATAAAAATCAAGATCCTCAGAGGTCATCCTACTGGTCCTGATTAATTGCCCCTTAAGAATATTTCTTTTTTGACCAAAAGGATGCCCACTAGAAAAATATAGATAAGAATTTGAAAATGTGGGTTTCCTGTGTATCTTAGAAATAAAATGGTCATCACTTTTACTTAATGAAACATCCAAATAAATGCACTCATCAAAATTTATATTGTATGTAAAATCCAAAAAACTTGTGGTACTTCTGATATAGTCCAAAAATTCATAGAACCTTTCCACTGTATCGGTCCAAAAGATGACTATGTCGTCCAAAACACATTTATAAAAGGCCCAGCAGTTAACAAATTCACATTGATTTATAAATAAACTCTCCCACCATGAAAGTATAATGTTGGCATATGTGGGAGAACATTTGGCCCCCATGGCAACTCCCCTTTCTTGCTTAAAAAATTCCCCTTGGAAATACATATAATTGTTCTTAAGAATTACTTCCATCAACAAGAGACAAGTTCTAAATACATCTACTGAAAAACCACCGTGATGTGCCATACTTTCCTCAAGCCACAACAGTCCAATATCGTGTGGAATTGATCCAAATAAATCTACAATATCCAAGGTAATAAAAATTATATTTTTGGAAAAGAGATGGGTCATTACTTGTCTTAAAAAGTCCCAGGAATCTTTTAACACAGTTGCACCCTGGTTGGACAATTCTTTTAATTTTGTATCAACATATTTTGCTAAGGGAGTTGTAATAGAACCTTCCGAAGCCACTATAAGTCTCAAAGGGGGGTCATTTTGGTCCTTGTGAACTTTCGGGATGCCAAATACTAAGGGAACCCTAGGATTCTGAGTAGTAAGAAAATTGAAAGTATCCAAATCAATGGAACCTTCCAATAATAAGTCATTAATTAACAAATTTATTTTAGCTTTTGAAATATTAACTTCATTAATGGAAGCTCTAGTGTAATTAACAGTATTTTGCAAACTTTCCTTCATCTTGGACTCACATAAAATAGCATCCATTAATACTGCACCTCCCCCCTTGTCAGGTTGCATAACTCGGATGGTTTTGTTGCCTTTCAAAGATTCCAATAGGTTGAGCTCTTTCTTAGATAAATTTGGAAACACTTGGTGTGAACCCACAGTATTCCTAATTTCCTTTTCAATCACTTTTTCCAGATTTTTCAACTGTGGGTGAAGTGGGGGATTAAATACACTCCTTTTCTTTAATTTAGAATGTGTATTGGTATTAATACCAGTTCCTTCAAACATAAGCCCCAGATTTTGTTTCCTTAAAAATAGTTTTAAGTCTACTATAACCCTCGGAATACTAACTTTCCTTAAAGGAGTAAACTTGAAACCTTTTACAAAAAGTTCAAAATAGTCTGAGGAAACATCCAAAGAACTGTAATTGAAAATCTTATATTGGTTGAACTCAAGAGTATTCCCATTTCGTTTTATTGAATTGTCCTTCTGGCCTAATTCCTGTAATTCGCCCTGTATGATTTGGGATGATAATGGTAATATGCTGGGGTCCGATTGCGTAACCTGTCTGACCTGCGAAGGGGGGGGTATGTATTCTAAAGGGATTTCTCCTGTAATGTCCTCATCATTGCCATTTTCAAACTCAGTATCAACATCCAAATCTTTGTTAGTATTGTCATTATTGTATCCTTCTAACTCCCCCCTGTAATTATTGTATGGTCTGGGTTTGTGATACGCTGTCCCCAAACTGTAGGCTTTAATGTCCCTCTCCAATTTGAAGGCCTTTCTTTTCATATTTTTAATACGTTCATTTTCAATTTGAGAAAAAATGTTGTTATACAAAATTCTCTCTGATTCAACAGAAAATAACAAGTCACTAGTAATATTAGAATTAACAGTATTGATCTTAGTTACAAGATGGGTCCTAACCCTATCATTTTCTGCAATAATGGCCTTGGCTATTTCCAAGCCACATTTGTCGAAAATATTAATTAATTCCTTATGAAAGGTAGAACCTTCCTCGACCCTGTTAGGGTACTTGCTGACAAGCAAGCCCTTCGGAACAATACCCTTGTCTATACATTCTTGTAAAAAAGTAGAATCACATGCCAATCTTTCATATTTGTCTAAATAGAAATACAACAAATCTAGATTTTCTTTGTAGGTTTTGGTTTCTATGGAACGGTTGTCAGAAACCATACCAAAAGAATGCATTGTGAATTTTTTGTCCAAAAAACTTTTTAAATCAAATGGTGTAGTTAAATCAGAAAAGTCACCTTGTTTGCGAGGAACACGCAGTTCGCGCTGTCCTCGTTGTTCTTTAGGTAAGGAAGAATGTCCATTGGATTGAGCACCACTGTTGTTAGTACCAGAGCGTAAAAGAAGAGGAAACTCTTCAAAATCATTGGTAATTGTAGGTAATGCTGACCGAGCTGCTTCATCTCCATTGGAACGTTCTATTGAACCAGGAAGTGGATTAACTGCTGGTAAACGGCTAGGAAGTACTTCCCTGGTTTGTGAACGCTGACTGTTAGGTAATAGTGAATGCTGTGTAGCAAGGGCTACAATCGAAGCACAAGCTGGAGTCAAAAGTTCTACAAGTTGGGAAAGTTGTCCAATAACTTTCCTTAATTCACCTTTTTCGTTGAAAGTAGAATCGTTGTTGGTCTCTGCCCCTGGTGCCTCCGCCATCTCAAAACATAACCAAAACCAAATGAGGAGATGAGAGAGTGAACACACGTTACAAAAAACCACTCAAAGTTCACTCCGTAGTCCAAATGAGGGTATGAGACCCAAAAAAACCAAGTGAATGTTGAAAGAACCAGTTCTATATAATGAACGAAACGTAACCATTGAAAAGGTTAAGAACTGTTGGGTTTAATAACGCTTGTAATACCAAAAGTGCGTTTTCGAGTACCTTCATCAGAAAAACACAATTTCACATACAACTTCCTTAGAAATGCACACACCTTATATACACAAACTAATTGGTAAATTTATTAAATCAATTACGTAATTAGTAATGATTAAAAATGGTTAAAGTAAACCAACAGTCATTGCTCACATTCAAATTCTTTAAAAAGGTACTTTTAAAATATTAAATAAATATATACAAAATATCAATTCAGCATTTAAAAACTTGTGTTTGTATAGAAAATATTTTATTTTTCATATATATATATATATATATATATATATATATATATATATATATATATATATATACATATGTCAATGCCTATATATTATTAGCTTTTAAAATGATATTAAATTAATGGTGTACTATCACCATCTAATGGGACAATGAACAAATTACAACTTAGCAGCCCTTAATTTTAGAACAGGAATGATAGAAAGCATTTCATTCAAACCTGGTTCCTTAGTAGCATCCAATATTATTTGCCAAAATAATTCCCTGTATTCAAGTTTTGTTTCCCACATGCCACCCCTAATTTCTTTTGGTACAACTTCTAAAACAAAAAAGTGAAATACAGAATCCTTGCAAACTTGAGAATGATGGAACAATGCATTGTTTACATTATTTCTTTTGATTTCATAATAATGTTCATATATTCTGTTTTTCCCACATAGAAGGAAAAACAGGAGTGGCATGTGGCAATATATACAACCCCTTGTGTGTTGCAATTGGAAAATTTAGAAAAAGAAATAGATCTATTTCTACTGGGAATTAAAATACTAATACCAGTTTTAATATATTGGCATTGGGAACAAGAACCACACTTGTATGTACCTATTCTGTGTGATTCACCCATGGTCTTCGTAGCTCCCCCAAACTCAAAAATGTTTTTGAGGTTCATGTCCCTTCGGTATATAAATTTTAGGGACTGGTTTTTTATGTATTCAAGCTCTGTAAAGTCCCTAAACCTATCCCATTCTTTATTAATAATGGTTTTGAGTATTGCTGCATCACCTGTATAATCCATAATAAATGCATTTGAAAAATTGTGGATTTCACCAGAATCCCTTGGATGAATCATAGTATCAGGACTATCCTGTCCTAAAAGAGGTACAAATCTCCCTTTTCTACCTTCAAGTACAACCTTATATACTTCATCTATTAAATAGGCGGGCTATCCCCTTTCCTTAAACATGTTTATAACATATTCACTATCCTTATAAAAATCAAGATCCTCAGAGGTCATCCTACTGGTCCTGATTAATTGCCCCTTAAGAATATTTCTTTTTTTACCAAAAGGATGCCCACTAGAAAAATGTAGATAAGAATTTGAAAATGTGGGTTCCTGTGTATCTTAGAAATAAAATGGTCATCACTTTTACTTAATGAAACATCCAAATAAATGCACTCATCAAAATTTATATTGTATGTAAAATCCAAAAAACTTGTGGTACTTCTGATATAGTCCAAAAATTCATAGAACCTTTCCACTGTATCGGTCCAAAAGATGACTATGCCGTCCAAAAAACGTTTATAAAAGGCCCAGCAGTTAACAAATTCACATTGATTTATAAATAAACTCTCCCACCATGAAAGTATAATGTTGGCATATGTGGGAGAACATATGGCCCCCATGGCAACTCCCCTTTCTTGCTTAAAAAATTCCCCTTGGAAATACATATAATTGTTCTTAAGAATTACTTCCATCAACAAGAGACAAGTTCTAAATACATCTACTGAAAAACCACCGTGATGTGCCATACTTTCCTCAAGCCAAAACAGTCCAATATCATGCGGAATTGATCCAAATAAATCTACAATATCCAGGGTAATAAAAATTATATTTTTGAAAAAGAGATGGGTCTTTACTTGTCTTAAAAAGTCCCAGGAATCTTTTAACACAGTTGCACCCTGGTTGGACAATTCTTTTAATTTTGTATCAACATATTTTGCTAAGGGAGTTGTAATAGAACCTTCAGAAGTCACTATAAGTCTCAAAGGGGGGTCATTTTGGTCCATGTGAACTTTCGGGATGCCAAATACTGAGGGAACCCTAGGATTCTGAGTAGTAAGAAAATTGAAAGTATCCATATCAATGGAACCTTCCAATAATAAGTCATTAATTAACAAATTTATTTTAGCTTTTGAAATATTAACTTAATTAATGGAAGCTCTAGTGTAATTAACAGTATTTTGCAAACTTTCCTTCATCTTGGACTCATATAAAATAGCATCCATTAATACTGCACCTTTCCCCTTGTCAGGTTGCATAATTCGGAGGGTTTTGTTACCTTTCAAAGATTCCAATAGGTTGAGCTCTTTCTTAGATAAATTTGGAAACACTTGGTGTGAACCCACAGTATTCCTAATTTCCTTTTCAATCACTTTTTCCAGATTTTTCAACTGTGGGTGAAGTGGGGGATTAAATACACTCCTTTCCTTTAATTTAGAATGTGTATTGGTATTAATACCAGTTCCTTCAAACATAAGCCCCAGATTTTGTTTCCTTAAAAATAGTTTTAAGTCCACTATAACCCTCGGAATACTAACTTTCCTTAAAGGAGTAAACTTGAAACCTTTTACAAAAAGTTCAAAATAGTCTGAGGAAACATCCAAAGAACTGTAATTGAAAATCTTATATTGGTTGAACTCAAGAGTATTCACATTTCGTTTTGTTGAACAAATCATTTTAATCATTACTAATTACGTAATTGATTTAATAAATTTACCAATTAGTTTGTGTATATAAGGTGTGTGCATTTCTAAGGAAGTTGTATGTGAAATTGTGTTTTTCTGACGAAGGTACTCGAAAACGCACTTTTGGTATTACAAGCGTTATTAAACCCAACAGTTCTTAACCTTTTCAGTGGTTACATTTCGTTCATTATATAGAACTGGTTCTTTCAACATTCACTTGGTTTGTTTGGGTCTCATACCCTCATTTGGACTCCGGAGTGAACTTTGAGTGGTTTTTTGTAACGTGTGTTCACTCTCTCATCTCCTCATTTGGTTTTGGTTACGTTTTGAGATGGCGGAGGCACCAGGGGCAGAGACCAACAACGATTCTACTTTCAACGAAAAAGGTGAATTAAGGAAAGTTATTGGACAACTTTCCCAATTTGTAGAACTTTTGACTCCAGCTTGTGCTTCGATTGTAGCCCTTGCTACACAGCATTCACTATTACCTAACAGTCAGCGTTCACAAACCAGGGAAGTACTTCCTAGCCGTTTACCAGCAGTTAATCCACTTCCTGGTTCAATAGAACATTCCAATGGAGATGAAGCAGCGTGGTCAGCATTACCTACAATTACCAATGATTTTGAAGAGTTTCCTCTTCTTTTACGCTCTGGTACTAACAACAGTGGTGCTCAATCCAATGGACATTCTTCCTTACCTAAAGAACAACGAGGACAGCGCGAACTGCATGTACCTCGCAAACAAGGTGACTTTTCTGATTTAACTACACCATTTGATTTAAAAAGTTTTTTGGACAAAAAAATTCACAATGCATTCTTTTGGTATGGTTTCTGACAACCGTTCCATAGAAACCAAAACCTACAAAGAAAATCTAGATTTGTTGTATTTCTATTTAGACAAATATGAAAGATTGGCATGTGATTCTACTTTTTTACAATAATGTGTAGACAAGGGTATTGTTCCGAAGGGCTTGCGTGTCAGCAAGTACCCTAATAGGGTCGAGGAAAGTTCTACCCTTCATAAGGAATTAATTAACATTTTCGACAAATGTGGCTTGGAAATAGCCAAGGCCAT
Source organism: Protopterus annectens (assembly GCF_019279795.1). Lineage (NCBI taxonomy): Eukaryota > Metazoa > Chordata > Ceratodontiformes > Protopteridae > Protopterus > Protopterus annectens. The sequence continues at coordinate 1,721,955,590 of NC_056732.1, read as the reverse complement.
TATTGCAGAAAATGATATGGTTAGGACCCATCTTGTAACTAAGATCAATACTGTTAATTCTAATATTACTAGTTACTTGTTATTTTCTGCTGAATCAGAGAGAATTTTGTATAACAACACTTCTTCTCAAATTGAAAATGAATGTATTAAAAATATGAAAAGAAAGGCCTTCAAATTGGAGAGGGACATTAAAGCCTACAGTTTGGGGACAGCGTACCCCAAACCCAGACCATACAATAATAACAGGGGGGAGTTAGAAGGATACAATAATGACAATACTAACAAAGATTTGGATGTTGATACTGAGTTTGCAAATGGCAATGGTGAGGACATTACAGGAGAAATCCCTTTAGAATACATACCCCCCCTTCGCAGGTCAGACAGGTTACGCAATCGGACCCCAGCATATTACCATTATCATCCCAAATCATACAGGGTGAATTACAGGAATTAGACCAGAAGGACAATTCAATAAAACGAAATGGGAATACTCTTGAGTTCAACCAATATAAGATTTTCAATTACAGTTCTTTGGATGTTTCCTCAGACTATTTTGAACTTTTTGTATAAGGTTTCAAGTTTACTCCTTTAAGGAAAGATAGTATTCCGAGGGTTATAGTAGACTTAAAACTATTTTTAAAGAAACAAAATCTGGGGCTTATGTTTGAAGGAACTGGTATTAATACCAATACACATTCTAAATTAAAGAAAAGGAGTGTATTTAATCCCCCACTTCACCCACAGTTGAAAAATCTGGAAAAAGTGATTGAAAAGGAAATTAGGAATACTGTGGGTTCACACCAAGTGTTTCCAAATTTATCTAAGAAAGAACTCAACCTATTGGAATCTTTGAAAGGTAACAAAACCATCCGAATTATGCAACCTGACAAGGGGGGAGGTGCAGTATTAATGGATGCTATTTTATATGAGTCCAAGATGAAGGAAAGTTTGCAAAATACTGTTAGTTACACCAGAGCTTCCATTAATGAAGTTAATATTTCAAAAGCTAAAATAAATTTGTTAATTAATGACTTATTATTGGAAGGTTCCATTGATTTGTATACTTTCAATTTTCTTACTACTCAGAATCCTAGGGTTCCCTCAGTATTTGGCATCCCAAAAGTTCACAAGGACCAAAATGACCCCCCTTTGAGACTTATAGTGGCTTCGGAAGGTTCTATTACAACTCCCTTAGCAAAATATGTTGATACAAAATTAAAAGAATTGTCCAACCAGGGTGCAACTGTGTTAAAGGATTCCTGGAACTTTTTAAGACAAGTAAAGACCCATCTCCTTTCCAAAAATATAATTTTTATTACCCTGGATATTGTAGATTTATTTGGATCAATTCCACACGATATTGGACTGTTGTGGCTTGAGGAAAGTATGGCACATCACGGTGGTTTTTCAGTAGATGTATTTAGAACTTGTCTCTTGTTGATGGAAGTAATTCTTAAGAACAATTATATGTATTTCCAAGGGGAATTTTTTAAGCAAGAAAGGGGAGTTGCCATGGGGGCCAAATGTTCTCCCACATATGCCAACATTATACTTTCATGGTGGGAGAGTTTATTTATAAATCAATGTAAATTTGTTAACTGCTGTGCCTTTTATAAATGTTTTTTGGACGACATAGTCATCTTTTGGACCGATACAGTGGAAATGTTCTATGAATTTTTGGACTATATCAGAAGTACCACAAGTTTTTTGGATTTTACATACAATATAAATTTTGATGAGTTCATTTATTTGGATGTTTCATTAAGTAAAAGTGATGGCCATTTTATTTCTAAGATACACAGGAAACCCACATTTTCAAATTCTTATCTACATTTTTCTAGTGGGCATCCTTTTGGTCAAAAAAGAAATATTCTTAAGGGGCAATTAATCAGGACCAGTTGGATGACCTCTGAGGATCTTGAGTTTTATAAGGATAGTGAATGTGTTATAAACATGTTTAAGGAAAGGGGATATCCCGCCTATTTAATAGATGAAGTATATAAGGTTGTACTTGAAGGTAGAAAAGGGAGATTTGCACCTATTTTAGGACAGGATAGTCCTGATACTATGATTCATCCAAGGGATTCTGGTGAAATCCACAATTTTTCAAATGCATTTATTATGGATTATACAGGTGATGCAGCAATACTCAAAACCATTATTAATAAAGAATGGGATAGGTTTAGGGACTTTACAGAGCTTGAATACATAAAAAACAGTCCCTAAAATTTATATACCGAAGGGACATGAACCTCAAAAACATTTTTGAGTTTGGGGGAGCTACGAAGACCATGGGTGAATCACACAGAATAGGTACATACAAGTGTGGTTCTTGTTCCCAATGCCAATATATTAAAACTGGCATTAGTATTTCAATTCCCAGTAGAAATAGATCTATTTCTTGTTCTAAATATGCCAATTGCAACACACAAGGGGTTGTATATATTGTCACAAGCCATTCCTGTTTTTCTTTCTATGTGGGAAAAACAGAAAGGAAGTTGAAATCCAGAATATATGAACATTATTATGAAATCAAAAGAAATAATGTAAACAATGCATTGTTCCATCATTCTCAAGTTTGCAAGGATTCTGTATTTCACTTTTTTGTTTTAGAAGTTGTACCAAAAGAAATTAGGGGTGGCATGTGGGAAACAAAACTTGAATACAGGTAATTATTTGGCAAGTAATATTGGATGCTACTAAGGAACCAGGTTTGAATGAAATGCTTTCTATCATTCCTGTTCTAAAATTAAGGGCTGCTAAGTTGTAGTTTGTTCATTCTCCATTAGATGGTGATAGTACACCATTAATTTAATATCATTTTAAAAGCTAATAATATATAGGCATTGACATATATATATATATATATATATATATATATATATATATATATATATATATATACAATAAAATATTTTCTATATAAACACAAGTTTTTAAATACTGAATTGATATTTAGTATATATTTATTTATATTTTAAAAATACCTTTTTAAAGAATTTGAATGTGAGCAATGACTGTTGGTTTATTTTAACCATTCCTAATCATTACTAATTATGTAATTGATTTAATAAATTTACCAATTAGTTTGTGTATATAAGGTGTGTGCATTTCTAAGGAAGTTGTATGTGAAATTGTGTTTTTCTGACGAAGGTACTCGAAAACGCACTTTTGGTATTACAAGCGTTATTAAACCCAACAGTTCTTAACCTTTTCAGTGGTTACGTTTCGTCCATTATATAGAACTGGTTCTTTCAACATTCACTTGGTTTTTTTGGGTCTCATACCCTCATTTGGCTCTGGAGTGAACTTTGAGTGTTTTTTTGTAACGTGTGGTCACTCTCTCATCTCCTCATTTGGTTTTGGTTACATTTTGAGATGGCGGAGGCACCAGGGGCAGAGACCAACAACGATTCTACTTTCAACGAAAAAGGTGAATTAAGGAAAGTTATAGGACAACTTTCCCAACTTGTAGAACTTTTGACTCCAGCTTGTGCTTCGATTGTAGCCCTTGCTACACAGCATTCACTATTACCTAACAGTCAGCGTTTACAAACCAGGGAAGTACTTCCTAGCCGTTTACCAGCAGTTAATCCACTTCCTGGTTCAATAGAACGTTCCAACGGAGATGAAGCAGCGCGGTCAGCATTACCTACAATTACCAATGATTTTGAAGAGTTTCCTCTTCTTTTATGCTCTGGTACTAACAACAGTGGTGCTCAATCCAATGGACATTCTTCCTTACCTAAAGAACAACGAGGACAGCGCGAACTGCGTGTACCTCGCAAACAAGGTGACTTTTCTGATTTAACTACACCATTTGATTTAAAAAGTTTTTTGGACAAAAAATTCACAATGCATTCTTTTGGTATGGTTTCTGACAACCGTTCCATAGAAACCAAAACCTACAAAGAAAATCTAGATTTCTTGTATTTCTATTTAGACAAATATGAAAGATTGGCATGTGATTCTACTTTTTTACAAGAATGTATAGACAAGGGTATTGTTCCGAAGGGCTTGCGTGTCCGAAGTACCCTAATAGGGTCAAGGAAGGTTCTACCTTTCATAAGAAATTAATTAATATTTTCGACAAATGTGGCTTGGAAATAGCCAAGGCCATTATTGCAGAAAATGATAGGGTTAGGACCCATCTTGTAACTAAGATCAATACTGTTAATTCTAATATTACTAGTGACTTGTTATTTTCTGTTGAATCAGAGAGAATTTTGTATAACAACATTTTTTCTCAAATTGAAAATGAATGTATTAAAAATATGAAAAGAAAGGCCTTCAAATTGGAGAGGGACATTAAAGCCTACAGTTTGGGGACAGCGTACCCCAAACCCAGACCATACAATAATAACAGGGGGGAGTTAGAAGGATACAATAATGACAATACTAACAAAGATTTGGATGTTGATACTGAGTTCTAAAATGGCAATGGTGAGGACATTACAGGAGAAATCCCTTTAGAATACATACCCCCCCTTCGCAGGTCAGACAGGTTACGCAATCGCACCCCAGCATATTACCATTATCATCCCAAATCATACAGGGTGAATTACAGGAATTGACCAGAAGGACAATTCAATAAAACAAAATGGGAATACTCTTGAGTTCAACCAATATAAGATTTTCAATTACAGTTCTTTGGATGTTTCCTCAGACTATTTTGAACTTTTTGTAAAAGGTTTCAAGTTTACTCCTTTAAGGAAAGTTAGTATTCTGAGGGTTATACTAGATTAAAACTATTTTTAAGGAAACAAAATCTGGGGCTTATGTTTGAAGGAACTGGTATTAATACCAATACACATTCTAAATTAAAGAAAAGGAGTGTATTTAATCCCCCACTTCACCCACAGTTGAAAAATCTGGAAAAAGTGATTGAAAAGGAAATTAGGAATACTGTGGGTTCACACCAAGTGTTTCCAAATTTATCTAAGAAAGAACTCAACCTATTGGAATCTTTGAAAGGTAACAAAACCATCCGAATTATGCAACCTGACAAGGGGGGAGGTGCAGTATTAATGGATGCTATTTTATATGAGTCCAAGATGAAGGAAAGTTTGCAAAATACTGTTAATTACACTAGAGCTTCCATTAATGAAGTTAATATTTCAAAAGCTAAAATAAATTTGTTACTTAATGACTTATTATTGGAAGGTTCTATTGATTTGGATACTTTCAATTTTCTTACTACTCAGAATCCTAGGGTTCCCTCAGTATTTGGCATCCCGAAAGTTCACAAGGACCAAAATGACCCCCCTTTGAGACTTATAGTGGCTTCGGAAGGTTCTATTACAACTCCCTTAGCAAAATATGTTGATACAAAATTAAAAGAATTGTCCAACCAGGGTGCAACTGTGTTAAAAGATTCCTGGGACTTTTTAAGACAAGTAAAGACCCATCTCCTTTTCAAAAATATAATTTTTATTACCCTGGATATTGTAGATTTATTTGGATCAATTCCACATGATATTGGACTGTTGTGGCTTGAGGAAAGTATGGCATATCACGGTGTTTTTTCAGTAGATGTATTTAGAACTTGTCTCTTGTTGATGGAAGTAATTCTTAAGAACAATTATATGTATTTCCAAGGGGAATTTTTTAAGCAAGAAAGGGGAGTTGCCATGGGGGCCAAATGTTCTCCCTCATATGCCAACATTATACTTTCATGGCAGGAGAGTTTATTTATAAATCAATGTGAATTTGTTAACTGCTGGGCCTTTTATAAAAATTTTTTGGATGACATTGTCATCTTTTGGACCGATACAGTGGAAATGTTCTATGAATTTTTGGACTATATCCGAAGTACCACAAGTTTTTTGGATTTTACATACAATATAAATTTTGATGAGTGCATTTATTTCGATGTTTCATTAATTAAAAGTGATGACCATTTTATTTCTAAGATACACAGGAAACCCACATTTTTTTCTAGTGGGCATCCTTTTGGTCAAAAAAGAAATATTCTTAAGGGGCAATTAATCAGGACCAGTAGGATGACCTCTGAGGATCTTGATTTTTATAAGGATAGTGAATATGTTATAAACATGTTTAAGGAAAGGGGATATCCCGCCTATTTAATAGATGAAGTATATAAGGTTGTACTTGAAGGTAGAAAGGGAGATTTGCACCTATTTTAGGTCAGGATAGTCCTGATACTATGATTCATCCAAGGGATTCTGGTGAAATCCACAATTTTTCAAATGCATTTATTATGGATTATACAGGTGATGCAGCAATACTCAAAACCATTATTAATAAAGAATGGGATAGGTTTAGGGACTTTACAGAGCTTGAATACATAAAAAAACAGTCCCTAAAATTTATATACCGAAGGGACATGAACCTCAAAAACATTTTTGAGTTTGGGGGAGCTACGAAGACCATGGGTGAATCACACACACTAGGTACATACAAGTGTGGTTCTTGTTCCCAATGCCAATATATTAAAACTGGCATTAGTATTTCAATTCCCAGTAGAAATAGATCTATTTCTTGTTCTAAATTTGCCAATTGTAACACACAAGGGGTTGTATATATTGCCACATGCCACTCCTGTTTTTCCTTCTATGTGGGAAAAACAGAAAGGAAGTTGAAATCCAGAATATATGAACATGATTATGAAATCAAAAGAAATAATGTAAACAATGCATTGTTCCGTCATTCTCAAGTTTGCAAGGATTCTGTATTTCACTTTTTTGTTTTAGAAGTTGTACCAAAAGAAATTAGGGGTGGCATGTGGGAAACAAAACTTGAATACAGGTAATTATTTTGGCAAATAATATTGAATGCTACTAAGGAACCAGGTTTGAATGAAATGCTTTCTATCATTCCTGTTCTAAAATTAAGGGCTGCTAAGTTGTAATTTGTTCATTGTCCATTAGATGGTGATAGTACACCATTAATTTAATATCATTTTAAAAGCTAATAATATATAGGCATTGACATATATATATATATATATATATATATATATATATATATATATATATATATATATATATATATATATATACAATAAAATATTTTCTATACAAACACAAATTTTTAAATGCTGAATTGATATTTTGTATATATTTATTTAATATTTTAAAAGTACCTTTTTAAAGAATTTGAATGTGAGCAATGACTGTTGGTTTACTTTAACCATTTTAATCATTACTAATTACGTAATTGATTTAATAAATTTACCAATTAGTTTGTGTATATAAGGTGTGTGCATTTCTAAGGAAGTTGTATGTGAAATTGTGTTTTTCTGACGAAGGTACTCGAAAACGCACTTTTGGTATTACAAGCGTTATTAAACCCAACAGTTCTTAACCTTTTCAGTGGTTACTTTTCGTTCATTATATAGAACTGGTTCTTTCAACATTCACTTGGTTTTTTTGGGTCTCATACCCTCATTTGGACTTCGGAGTGAACTTTGAGTGGTTATCAGTCTCACATATCCTGTAGTAACGTCACTCAAACCACATTAGCACACATTGACATACTCGGATGCTGTAAATGTACTCTACCTAAGCAGCAGAGACCTCCGAAGCAGACACACACACACCTGTTACCACACTACAATACCCACATATCACTAAGTTCACAATGTCAGTGTGCCACACAGTCACTGCCCTTTGGGCTAAACAACACACCTAATACACTTGTAATAGGCGACACTTATGTTCAGACACACTGACATACCACTCACCAGCCCTGACAAGGGAATATTCACTTTGGGCTGTCTAATGGGTGCCAGGATCTGCCACATAACACAGGCAGTCATGTCACTCCAAAGCAAGTACAAGGCTGGCACCATCATTGTCCATGCTGGTGTGTGTATCTCAGACGTTACTCCCTGGACCACATAACATGATACATGGAGGTACACTCTGATCATGTAGCCCAGGCCAGTATGACCCTGACCTTGTCTAGCATCTTACACCCACCAATTATGATGTCACAGTATACGGACACACATATCACATTTAACAGTTGGCTAACAAATTTGTTTCATTCATAGGGGATACACTGTCTGTTAGTGTATGGTGACATGCTCAACATGCCACGTAGCTTCACTATGGACAGCTTGCACCTGTCACCCTTGGACTTTGGTATGCTGGCTAAGGCTCTTGCTACCACCAGAGTGCCTTTTTTAAGCAGGGCTCAGAAGACAAACCCACCACCATAAACATTACAGGTTAAATGAAACTAAGGGTAATGCTGCTCAACAACAGTTGTGTTAACCTCATATTGTGGCAACTCACGACTCTCCTCAGTATGGAGGAGAGCAATATCTGTGCACTGACAGATACCTGGTTCAGGCTCGCTTATGCACACCAGCACTACCAGGTTATGTTTCATACCATGCTGTCTGACAACAAGACTTGGAACAGACAGCACAACTAGGGGGAGTATCCATATACATCACAGATACACACACCTCCAGGTTAGTAGCACTTCACAAAGCATCACAGACCATACATATACAACTACCATTGTGCAATACTGCTTTTCAGTTTGTTGCCTGCTACTGAACACACTCCCAAACTCAGGAAACACACTTGGCTTTTGTGGGAACTATGGAGAATATGAAGGTCTCCACAGACACCATTATATTGTGTGACTTCATATACACACATATTGACTGGGGATACTACTCAAGGCCTGACAACCTCACCCAACAGCACTACAATTTGTGGACTCATATTCTTTGGCACAACCAGTCAGCACAGGTACAAGGGGGAATACATATTGGGCCTGCTCATCACCAACATGGGGACTCTATGTTCCACACTAGCGATATACCCCTCATTGGTAAGGTCAGAACATACATGTATCTCACAGGACATACATATACCCTCCACACACCCATCCTGGGTAATCTTGGTGAACTTCTCATGAGCCAACATCTCACTTCACCGAAGCATGGTGGTATCCTTCAGAGACCCTGAGACAGTGGCATATACGGCTCACACTGCTGCATCCTTTACATACACATTCTATGGACACCTAGTGGACTGCATGGATTTTGCTATCGCAAATAACAAGACCCACTACTACAATGGCAGGGGACCTGTCTGGTAGACTCCAGCCATTTATAAGATGTACAACATCAGGAGGACATTACTACATGATAGAGCACAATCCCAGACTGGGAAGGCATCTGTGATCTGTACTGGCAGACAACTACAATCACTCATGGACTTTTCTAAGGGCCGCTTCTACCAGACAATTGTACCTGAAATGTAGGACTATCACACAGCCTTCTTCAGTTATGTCAGGAACCTGGGTGGACACTCACTGATATGCTGTGAGTTACTGCATACTGACTAAACCTACCCTGAACCCACTGGCATTGCCTACATCCTGGCAAACAGGTTCAGTGCAGATGTCTTCCACCCATCCCCCCTGAGGAGCAACTATCCATTCCAACAGAGTATAACCTCCCTGACATCACACAGTAACAGGTGAGTGCTGCCCTCCCCACAGCGTACATCACAGTATCAATGTGACCAGATGGTGTCCCAGCCTGCATCATACATGAGCATCATGACAAACGCAACCCTCACATTACATCACTGTTCAATATCGGAGTTACCACAGGATATGTACCCAAGGAATGGCATACTGGGACAGTGGTCCCGCTCCACAGAGTTGGTGCCACAATGGACCAAAGACAATATTGCCCTATAAGCCTATGTAGCCTGTTCTGCAAAGCTATGAAGCATATTGTCATAGGACTCCTACACATAGACATTGGGAACCTGCAGACACTGTGTCCTACTCATTTCAGCATTGTTGTGGGCAGATCTTGCCTCTTGAACCTGTAGGTATTCTTTAAATGGCTAACAGGTCCATCGACATAGGGACGGCTATCCACACAGCCTACCTGAACCTTGCAAAACCATTTAATTTCTGCATTAGTAACTGTATTTAGAGCACAACCTAGAGCTGTTTACTGAATTTCCTGTTTGCACTTATTTTTAAAATCGTTTTTTTCTCAAAACTTGCATTTTATCTGTCTTTGGCCTAGTGTGGTGTCATTTACTGCACTGTTATAACTTGTTGATACTTGTGAACCTCTGCCTTTTTTAGGCAAGGCTCAAATTCTAAACCTACCACCCTAGAACACAAAAAAGGAAAAAAACTAAGGGTAATGCTGCTCAATGCCAGAAGTCTAAATCTCAAAATGCACGCACTCAAGGCCCTTCTCAGTATGGAGAACATCGATGTCTATGCTGTGACAGAAACCTGGTTCAAGGCTCCCGAGAGCACCCCAGCGCTATCAGGTTTTACCTCATATCATGCCCGCCCCAAAATCCGGACAATACCAAGAAAGGAGGAGGGGTATCCATATTCATCAAGGACACCCACACCTCAAGACTGGTGGCAACGCACGATGCATCGGAGACCATCCAGGTGCAATTAACCATAGGCAAGACTGCTCTGCAAATTGTAGCATGTTACAGGCCACCCTCACAAACTCAGGAACCTCACATGGCCTTCCTGAAAACACTAGAGGGGATAAATGTATCACCAAACACCATCATACTAGGTGACTTCAATTACCCTAATATAGACTGGGAACACTACTCAAGCCCAAACACCCTAGCCCAAAAGTTCCTGGAATTCATAAATTCAAATGCCATGGAACAACTAGTCACCATCCCCACAAGAGGAGACAACATACTTGATCTCATCATCATGAACATGGGAGCACATTGTTCAACACCGGAGGTGTACCCCTCACTGGTGAGATCAGACCACAAACTAATCTCGCTGGAGGTCCTCATCCCACCCCCACCTGAAATAAAAAAGACCACAGTAAAGAACTTCTCAAAAGCCGACTTCACACTTCTAAAGACTAGTGTGGCCTCCTTTAAGGCCCCCGAGCTGGCGGAAAACAGTACTCAAGCCGCTGAATCACTTACAAATGCCTTCTACCAGCACCTACAGGACTGCATGGATAAGGCAATCCCAAACAAAACAAAGACTCTTTGTACCAAAGGCAAGCGTCCAGTCTGGTGGACCCCAGCCATAAACAAACTCTACAACAAAAGGAGGAAGCTACTACAAGATAGAGCAAAATCCTTAAAAGGTAAGACACCCTTGATCACTATAAGTAAAAAACTAAGAGCTCTCATAAAATCTTCCAAAGCAAACTTCGAGAGAAAAATAGCTAAAGACTCAAAAGACAATCATAAGGCCTTCTTTAGCTATGTTAGAAACCTGGGAGGAAACTCCCAGATATGCTCAGAGCTAGTTCAAAATGATGTGAAGATTACTGATCCTACAGACATTGTCAACATACTGGCTGACAGGTTCAGTGCAAACTTCTCCCCCCCCCCCAAAAGGAGGGATATCTATACCAAATGATTGCAGCCCCCCAAACATCTCCAGCGTCCAAGTGAAAACTGCTCTCTCCAAAGCAAAAAATACAGCATCCATGGGACCTGATGGTGTCCCCGGCTGTGTGCTCCATGAACTCAATGAGGAATTAAACCCACAGCTAGGACAGCTGTTTAATCAAAGTCTTACCTCTGGATACGTCCCCAGGGAGTGGCGCACTGCAACTGTGGTACCACTTCACAAAGGCGGTGCCTCCACCGACCCTGGAAATTACCGGCCCATTAGTTTGACAAGCCTTATCTGCAAAGCCATGGAGAGGATCATAATGGACCTCATAAATAAAGACATAGGGAATTTGCAGACTTTGGATCCAACCCAGTTTGGCTTTGTCAAAGGCAGATCATGCCTTTTAAATTTGGTTGACTTTTTCGAAACAGTCACCAAAGCCATTGATGAGGGAAAGGCAGTCCATACAGCCTACCTCGATCTGGCTAAGGCCTTCGATACATTACCCCACTCGGGTATCATTGAAAAACTCATCAGCTTAAATGTCAACCCATACATCACAAGATGGGTTGCAAACTGGCTGAGTGACAGAACCCACAGGGTCAGAGTTGCTGGCGCCATGTCAGACTCAAAGCCTGTCACAAGTGGTGTCCCACAGGGCTCAGTCCTGGGCCCACTCTTGTTTGGCATCTACTTCTCCGAAGTACAAGCAAACACAGGAGGGTTATGGCTGACCAAGTTTGCAGATGACTGCAAACTGGGCGCCATAGTAGAAAACACATCTGACACAGATATCCTTCAGAAGGGTCTCACAGAAATGGATAACTGGTGCCAGAGCCACGGCCTAAAGTTAAATGCCAAAAAATGCATAGTGCTACCCTTCAGGAAAAACAAGGTTACCCCTAGCTACCAAATAGGTGGCAATACACTGAGCGCAGAAGAAGTTATCAGGGACCTGGGGACCCAGGTTGATAGTAGTCTGTCATTCGACACCCATGTAGCTAAAGTAGTTAGGAAGACCTTCTACACTGCCCACCTTATCATGAAGGGTTTCTCATCTAGATCAAGGGAGGTCATAGTCTCCCTTTACTCATCACTCATCAGACCAATGATTGAGTACAATGCCCCATTCGGAATGTATCTGACCCGACACTTGCAGCAGCTGGAGAGGCCACAAAAGTTCCTCACCAAAAGGATAAAGGGTCTCAAAAATCTGTCCTATGCTGCCCGACTGAAAGAACTCCAGCTCTACTCAGTCACTTACCGCTTGGTCAGAGGTGACCTTTGCCTAACATACAAGGCCATGTCAAACCCAGATTTGATGAAAATGCTCCACCTCAAAAAATCCAGATCCATCAGAGCCACAAGGGCGGGAGACTTAAACCTTGACACGACTATTAATAGGACGTGCTGGAGGGATAGATTCATCACCCAAAGACTCCCTATGCTGTGGAACAAAATCCCGGTACATGTGAGGCAGAGCACCTCGCTGGCCTTGTTCAAGAGAAATCTTGACCAATGGATGGGAGATCGCAAATATACCCCAGGGATCACCTCAGTGTCATTGCTCGACAGAGGCACAGCAAAATAATGGGTTTAGTTCCCCGTACTAAAGGGGTGGCGTAAGCCACAAAACGATGGGCTAGGCTTGTAAATGCCCTCGGGCAGATAGCCTAGTATGAACCTATGAACCTATGAACCTATGAATCTCTGAAAAAAAACAAAAAAACAAAACAAAAATCTTGCTTTTTCCCACTTTTCTGAGATTTAAAAAAGTTCAGTTACAGGCTTGCTGTTCTTGAACTGTTTGTAAGTTTCTGTGAGGCCATTTTTTTGCTTGGGCTAAAGGGAAGTCTCTCTGTTGATCAGTGGCAGTGAAAAACATTGAGCAGCCTGCCTGCCCCTGTGGTAGTGGTTACTGACTTGAAACTGTAGTTTTATTGGCCATTTTGGGTCAATTCCAAAACTCTTTCATCTTCCTCTCTTAAAATCCTCTTTTGCGCGGTTTTGCGCATTTTTGTGCATAGCGCAACAGCGGGCAGCGCCGCCTAATTGGGTTTAAACTATTCCTGGCTACACAAAGTCTGCTCTTCACTTTTTCCCTTAGAACTGCTCTATCTCTCAATTTAAACACCATATTCTCATTCGAAGGCCCTTCACTGGTCCAATTAAGCAATCCTACAAGTTAGCACTATTAAACCATAAGCACTACTTACTCTTATACTCTCTACGATTACCCTGTCCTCTATTGGTCCATCTTAAATTCAGTTTCCCTATATTACTCTAGCATGTCCAAAGGTCAGGCAATGGTTTCCTCTCCAGTCCAGCTGGTGAATCTGGGAATTTTGAGGCAATGTTACAACTGTCTCATGTACATGGACAACCCTCTCCTCCACCAAACAGGTTTAAATATATGTGAGAGATGCAACTATTTAGCCAAACTGGAGGCTGAGCTCTCTCATCTCAAAACTGGTGTAACCAGTCAGGAGGAGAAGGTAACCTCACACAACACAATTCCAGTATCACATAGTCCCACCACATCAGCGAACCAAACACATAAATACACAAAAACATACTCGGAGGCTCTAAATAAAAATCTACCTAAGCAACAGAGACCTCCAAAGCAGACATCCAAGCAAACGCTACCTCAAAACAAAACACGCACAACACATAGCCCACAAAGTCAGTGTGCCAAGCAGCCACAGCCCTTAAGGCTGAATAACACACCTGATACTCTTGTAATAGGTGACTCTATTGTCAGACACACTGACGTCCCGCTCACCAGGCTGAATAAAGAGAAGGTCATGGTGAGCTGCCTGTCGGGTGCTAGGATCCGCCACATAACGCAAGCACTCAGGTCACTCCAAAGCAAATACAAATATGACTCAGTCATTGTACATGCTGGTGTGAATGACCTGAGACGTACCTCCCTGGACTACATGAAAAGAGACATAGAGGAGCTCTCTGATCATGTAGCCCAGGCTGGTATGACCCTGACCTTGAGCAGCATCTTACCTAGAATGATGTCACAGTACAAAGACAAAATGATCGATTTCAACAATTGGCTAAAATTTTGGTGTCATTCAAAGGGGATCCAGTGTCTGTCAGCCTGGGATGACATGCTCGACAAGCCACGTTGCTTCGCTAGGGATGGCTTGCACCTGTCACCACTGGGCTTTCGGATATTGGCAAAGGCTCTTGCCACCCCCATAGTGCCTTTTTTAGGCAAGGCTCAAAAGTCAAACCCACCCCCATAGACAGCACAAGGAACAAGAAACTAAGGGTAATGCTGCTAAACGCCAGAAGCCTTAACCTCAAGATGCACGGACTCGAAGCTCTCCTCAGTATGGAGAACATCAATATCTGTGCAGTGACAGAAACCTGGTTCAAGGCTCCAGAGAGCACCCCAGCACTACCAGGCTATACCTCATATCATGCTTTTCGGCCCCAAATCCCGGACCGGACCACAAAAGGAGAGGTAGTTTCCATATTTATCAAGGATATCCACACTTCCAGGTTAGTGGCATTGCACGAAGTATTGGAGGCCATCCATGTGCAACTAACAGTGGGCAAGACTGCTTTTCAGTTTATAGCATCCTACAGACCACCCTCTCAAAGTCAGGAATCCCACTTGGCTTTTCTGAAAACATTGGAGAACATGAAGAGCTTTCCGAACACCATTATATTGGGCAACTTCAACTACCCAAACATTGACTGGGAGCACTACTCAAGCCCCAGCACCTTAGTCCAAAGGTTCCTGGAAATTATAAACTCAAATGCTATGGAACAACTAGTCACCACTCCCACAAGAGGGGGCAACATACTAGACGTGATCATTACCAACATGGGGACTCTATGCTCCACACCAGAAGTATATCCCTCATTGCTAAGATCAGACCATAAATTAATTTCATTGGATGTCGACATCCCGACCCCACCCCCAGCCCAGAAAACCACAGTGAAAAACTTCTCAAAAGCGAACTTCTCACTTCTCAAAATCGAAGTGGAATCCTTCAAGGCCCCAGGGCCAGTGGAAACTATGGCCCAAACTGCAGAATCCTATATAAACGCATTCTACGGACATCTCCAGGAATGCATGGATCATGCTATCCCAAACAAAACCAAGACCCAATCATCCAAAGGCAGGCGTCCAGTCTGGTGGACTCCTGCCATAAATAAACTGAACAACAGAAGGAGGAAGCTACTACATAATAGAGCAAAATCCCTAATAGGGAAGGCATTTCTGATCAGTACTAGCAAAAAATTACGATCCCTCATAAAATCCTCCAAGGCCAGCTTCGAGAGAAAAATTTCACAGGACACCAAAGACAATCATAAGGCTTTTTTCAGTTATGTTAGAAACCTGGGATGCAACTCCCAGACTTGTTCTGAGTTGATTCTAAACGACAAAAAATACACTGAACCCACAGACATCGCCAATATCCTGGCAGACAGGTTCAGTGCAAACTCCCCTCCCCAAAGAGCAAGTATCTATCCCAGCAGAGGGCTGCCTCCCAAACATCTCTGATGCTCAGGTGAAGGCTGCCCTCTCCAAAGCAAAAAACACTGCTTCCATGGGACCAGATGGCATCCCAGGTTGCGTCCTACATGAACTCCAAGAGGAACTAATCCCTCAAATAAAACAGCTATACAATCTCAGCCTCACTACAGGATATGTGCCCACAGAATGGCGTACAGCAACAGTAGTCCCACTCCACAAAGCTGGAGCCTCTATGGACCCTGGAAACTATCACCCCATAAGCCTGACTAGCTTAGTCTGCAAGGCTATGGAGATGATCATCATGGAGCTCATAAACAAAGACATTGGGGACCTACAGACACTAGATCCTACCCAGTTCGGCTTTGTCAAGGGCAGATCCTGCCTTTTGAACCTGGTTGACTTCTTTGAAACAGTCACTAAAGCCATAGATGAAGGGAAGGTAGTCCACATAGCCTATCTGGACCCTGCAAAGGCATTTGACACAATACCCCACTTGGGCATCATAGATAAGCTATCCAGCTTAAATATAAACCCCTATGTCATAAGATGGGTCGCAAACTGGCTCAAAGACAGAACCCACAGAGTGAGAGTTGCTGGAGCCATGTCAGACTGGAAACCGGTCACAAGTGGCATCCCACAGAGTTCTGTCCTGGGACCACTCTTGTTCGGTATATACTTTTCCGAGGTACAGGCAAATGTGGGAGGACTATGGCTCACCAAGTTCGCAGATGACTGCAAACTGGGCGCCATAATCAACTCTCCAGCTGACACAAACATCCTTCAAAAAGGTCTCACAGAAACAGATAACTGGTGCCAGTGCCATGGTTTAAAGCTAAATTCCAAAAAATGTATAGTCATACCCTTTGGCAAAAACAATGTGCCCACAAATTACCACATAGGTGAAAACCCATTAAGTACAGAGAAAGTTATTAGGGACCTGGGGACCCAAGTTAATAGCAATCTCTCCTTTGAAAACCACATTGCCAAAGTGGTTAAAAAGACCTTCTACATAGCCCACCTCATCACGAAGGGTTTCACATCTAGATCAAGAGAGGTAATCGTGCCCCTTTATTCATCCCTCATCAGGCCCATCATAGAATACAAAGCCCCTTTTGGGATGTACCTTACCCGACACCTGCAGCAATTAGAAAGACCCCAAAAGTATCTCACCAAGAGGATCAAGGGTCTCAAACAGATGCCATATGCTTCTCGGTTAAAAAAACTCCAGATCTACTCAGTTGCATACCGCCTACTTCGAGGCGATCTATGCCTGACATACAAAGCTATGTCAAATCCAAAATTAATGGATATGCTCCACCTCAGTAAATCTAAATCCCTTAGAGCCACATGCACGAGGGACTTGAACCTCAGCACAGAAATAAATAGAACTTGCTGGAGGGACAGATTCATAACCCAGAGCCTCCCTTCACTCTGGAATAGAATTCCAGTTCATGTGAGGCAGAGCACCTCACTGAATCTCTTCAAGAAGAATCTCGATAGGTGGATGGGGGATTGTAGGTTTGTCCCAGGGATTACTCCTGTGTCACTATTAGACAGAGGCACAGTAAACTAAACCTTAAAAAGGGCACAGTATACTCAAATCAAGGGGTGGCGTAAGCCATACAGAATCAGGCTAGGCTTATAATTGCCTCAGGGCAGATAGCCTAGTATGAACCTATGAACCTATGAACCCACTGTGCCATTATGCATAGGCTCACCAGCATCAATTTGGACACATATCTCACACAATGGATTGATACCTAGATCATGGATAGCACCCACATGTTCAGGATTGCAGGTGCCATGTCTGACTATACACCAGTTACACATGGCATCCCAGACAGCTTGGTCCTGGGATCTCTGTTGTTCAGTATATATTTGTCTTACATACAGGCTATCACAGGGGGAATATGGCTGAACATATTTGCACTTGACTGCAAACTGGGTGCCATGATCAACTCTCCAGCTGCCACATGCATACTCAGTCAGGGTCTCACAGAGATGGATGACTGGTGCCTGAGCCATGGCCTACAGCTAAATGCCATTAGTTGCATAGTCATCCCCTTTGGGAGTAACAACATGCCCACACATTACCACATAGGTAGTACTCCATTACATATGGTAGGAGTTGTTAGGGGTTTGGGGATCATCACTTGTTCGTACTGTCACCTTTAACATTCACGTTGCCAAGCTGGTTGGACACACCTTCTATGTGTGCCACCTTATCCCATATGGTTTCACATCTAGATCGAGTGAGGTCATTTTGCCCCTATACTCATCGCATCCATGCTTGGTTACAATGCCACATTTGGGGTGTACCTTACCTGACACCTGCAGCAACTGTACTGGCCACGGACGGTCCTCACCAAGCAGATCTAGGGACTCACACAGATGCCCTGCATAGTTCAGATGCAGTAACTCCAGCTTTACTCAGTCGCTTACCACCTACTCAGATATGATGTGTGTCTGTTGTTTACAGCTATACCCAAACCAGAATTACTGGACATGCTCCACCTCAGGATATTCAACTCCCTTGGAGCTACACACTGCAGGGACGTATACCTCAGCACAGATGTTAATAGGACATTGTGGAGGGACAGATTCTTATTCCAGAGGCTCCACTCACTACAGAATGTAATCCCAGTTTCACATAGGCAGAGCTACCCACTGATTACCTACTGAAGACATCTTGATGACTGTATGGGTGATTGTATATTTACCCCTGGGATATCTTCTGTGTCCCTGTTAGACAGAGGCACACTAGCATAAATGTACATGGGCTATCTTGTTTAACCTACTATTCACACACACAGTGTAGTAATCTGACAGGGTTGCGAATGCCAAACACACTCTGGCTAGGCTTGTACATGCCCTAGGGCAGATAGCCTAGTATCGACCTCTGAACCAATGCTAATGTTCAAGATGCACAGTGTTTATTGCTGATACTGTTTGCAGGTCTTTATCATCTTTGCTTTACCAGTTTCCATGAAGAACTTCAGTATCTGCAGAACATATTTGATTATGACAGGGTTCCACTATATTATAGATGTGTCTGTTGTCATATAACTTGTGTGCACAGGGCGGATTGCTGTATAGTGACAGGTTCCTGGGTTAACACATGCAACTGCCAGATATGCGTGGCCCACTGCTGTACTCAGACATGGCCTAAGTGTGTGAGCATGCCCAGTTCTGACATTACATGTTTTGTTGCCTGACATATGTCTCATTTATTCAAGTGGGAGAGCATGCCCAGTGTGACCC
Source organism: Protopterus annectens (assembly GCF_019279795.1). Lineage (NCBI taxonomy): Eukaryota > Metazoa > Chordata > Ceratodontiformes > Protopteridae > Protopterus > Protopterus annectens. The sequence continues at coordinate 1,721,936,476 of NC_056732.1, read as the reverse complement.
TTCAGTATGTTGCTATCTGAGGTCCACTACATTTGCTGATGTGTGCAAACATGACCGATATTAACATTTATGCAATGTGTGTTGGAAGTCAGGTTCTGTTCTCAATGCAGGACTCACCTTTGTGTCATAACTCAACAAGGATTATGCTGAGCCTGCAGGGTTTCCATGGAATATTTTGCATAGACTTATCAACATTCTGTCATACAGGTGGACCACTGCAATACTGTAATGGTTTAGTGGTTCAGTACTTTGGCTATAGTGCACAGTATCCTGGGTTCGAGGCCCATCACTGCTTTATATTTTCAGACTGAGCAGACCACACTGCTTAAGGGCCTGTTAAGCAAATATGAGCATGTTGGCTTTTGTTCAGCTATGCCCTACTTAGACCAGGCTTGTCCGACATTGCACAATATTCACCAACATTGCTGGATGTTGCCCAATATTGCTGAACATTGACCACAGTTGTGCTACTTGGTGTGTACGATTTTGTTTGCATATACTACATGGTGGTAATTGCTGTTTAGCACTGCTTTATATTGCTTAACACATGGCATTCATGCCTTAGGTGGTGCTGCAGGGCTGCCTATGTTGGATGCACATATTACACTACCTGCACATGTTTGGAAGCAGGTAGTGTCAATGTAGGCATCCCTTTTACTTTATGTGCGAGTCGGAGAGGGGTATCATTTCCAGAGTTCCTACTGAGCCAGTGTATGTGCTATGCATTGCCTCTTTGCCAAGGCCAAAGCATACTGGGCATGCCTCCTTCTGCCTACTGGGGCAGGCTCAGGTTGTTCCTCCTCCGAGTCACGCTCTGCCTGTGATGGCCTTGGCAATGGTAGGGGGCTGTTTGGCCCAGGCCTATGCTGGTCCTGCTGCAGCTGTTTTCGCAGGATCATATTATGTAGCATAGCACATACCATGACAATTTGGGTACATGTAGTTGATGAGTACTGCAAGGCTCCACCAGATGTGTCCAGGCACAGGAACTGTGATTTGAGCAGCCCAAACACATGCTCTATTACATTACGTGTTTGTGCGTGTACCTCATTATGGCATTCCTGTTCGGGTGTGTGTGCATTTCTGATGGGTGTCATCAGCCACGGCTCCAGTGCATAGCCAGCATCCCCCACTAGGTGACCATGTGGGATGTCCCCATTGGCAAATGTCTGGTACAGCTGCATCAGATGCCAGATATGGGAATCAAGGTAGCTTCCAGGGCAGCCTGCACACACATTCAGTATTATGACCTGGGCATCACACATGACCTGGCAGTTGATGGAGGGGAAGCCCTTGCGGTTGAAGTAGACCCTACCCCACTCACCGGCTGGTGCTTTGATGCATATGTGCGTGCAGTCTATTGCACCCACTACCTCAGGGTATTCCGCTATTTGCTGGAAGAGACACATATTGCTGGCCGATACCTCACAGGAATTAAGGAAATATACATGATCACTGACATGTGCTGACATGGCATCCAGGAACTGGTGTAGTACCCTGAATGCTGATGCCTGTGATATTCCCATCATATCACCAGTTGGTCTCTGGAAGGTACTTGTTGCTAATATTCTTAGGCCAACACATACCTTGGTTTCCACTGGGATGGGTTCCCCTCTGTTGGTTCTGTGTGTGAGGCATGGCCTGCACAGCTCAACAATTTGCTGCAGGAGGTCTCTGTCCACTCTATAGCGCTCCACTATCTCCAGCTCATGTAGCCCCTGGTAGGTTCCACTGGGCCTGTAAACTCTTCTCCGTCTCCTCACTGTGGGTTGTCCAGCAGCATTTCCATTGTCACCACCCTCAGCATGTTGCATATGTTGCCTTATAACAGCAATGGCAGCCCATAACATTTCTTTGTCTCAGTAAAGCTTTTTCAGTTTTCACTTCTATTAGCTTACTGCAGTGTCTGTTGTGAGAAACATACTGGACTGTTGTTTGCAGAGTTTTAAGTGCTAGGCTGGGCTGGGCTAGTGTACTGCCTGTGTAATTGCCTGATTCTGATTGTTTTCACCTGCTAGCTCTGCTAGTTCTCCCTGGTAGCTTCCTACTATTTGTTGTGCTTCCTTTTTCCTTTCTGTTTCCACAGGGGGGAGCGCCGTGCACACATGCGCAAACACGCGCACAGCAGCTAACACATGCACACACATGCTTACACGGACTAAAACTTGCTTATTCGAGTTAAAATGTGCGCACACCAGCGCAAATGCGCTTACAACTCTTGAAACAGCCTTATACATGCTTACTCTGGCTTAAAAGCGCGCACTCATGCTTACACACGTGCACTCTGTCTTACTCGGGTTTACAGGCACGCACACGGGCACATGCACGCTGAGCAAGAAACTTTGGTGTTATCCATGATATACACCTTCCATTTCTTGGCCTTCCCTAGCCTACCTGTTGACACACCTCTTTCCATGATGTCTAAATGACAGCGGACACATGCCACTCTGCTCCAATGAGCTTCACTTCTTTCATACATACCCCCCTCATGATGTCACCTATCTTCTACTCTGTTCCTCCCCATATCCTACTCCTACACTCCACTGACTGTGCTCATTTGCTTTGTAAACTAGCTATTCACTATCCTAACACTCATTTACATAGGATTGCCTACTAATGCTTGGTTACATGTCTTAGACTGAGCTTCCCCCCTTAGCAACCTCTACTCGGTGGCCATCTTGTCTTCAGCCTGCCATTCCCTTGCATTGTACATTACCACTTTCAATAAAATCCACATTTGTGGGTTTTAATTTGTAGTATTCTGGTTTTAAAAGAGCAGCCCGTTTGCGTAGCGCTGCGCTATGCTTAAACATCGGAAATCAGCAAAAAAAAAATTTTTCTTTTAATTTTGCATCAGGGAACATTTCCAATGGCCATAAATTTGGCCATTGGCATGCTTCCTGCACTGGATGCAACCTTTATTTGGAGCTGTCACGGCTCCGTTTTGCTATTTGCAGAATGGTACTCAGTTGTCAACTGAGTACATTTCTGCAAATCACACTGCTCTTACTCGGACAGGTTCGGGTTTCCTGAATCACAAATCTACCTCATTTGCATGCCTTTCACCTGCAATTGAGGTGATTTGCATGTCCCAGCCCTGTCCATGTAAGAGCCATTTTAGGAGATCTCTTACACACACCTACAGGCTGTTCCTGGATCGCTCATCGGACATGATGGCTGCATGGAGTCTTACTCTACTCTTAGACTCCGTGCAAGCCATCGTGAATCCGGCCCTATGTGTATCATGGTTTATTATTGTGCATTTGTTTGCTGGCCCTTTAAAGAATACTATAGTTGTTATTAATATATTATTCATTTACCAGTAAAATTTCATCATTCACTATTTAATGGCTCTATGCTAGGATCATTTTATTTTGATGAAGTCTCCTGCATGAGACAAAAGCACTGGTTTTAATTTTTCAGTTTGTTTTAATAAATTTATTCTTGGACCATTTCTGAACCCGTGTTTGGCATTGATTCATTTTGGTTTAGATCATATGGGGACATGTAGGGGGTTAAAAAATATGTACCCAACATTGCTCGCTGGCCAAGACAATGGAGATGTAGGCAGAGAATTGCTCATTTTAACTTTGATAATCAGGAGATACTAGATAGGTTCAGAGTGGAGAGGGGTATTATAAGGGTCCTAGTGAGTATGTACAGTATGCATTACCCCCATAGGAATGTGTGTATTTCCTATCCCTTTGGACATTAAGGTATGTATAGTTTTCACTATACCTGCCACAGGTTATTTTCCTGAGAAAAACTGAAGACACACTGAGAATCTATGCATTAGCATTCTTACAGCTACAAGTTACCTAGAACTTCAAATGAGTAATACACACATTTTCATGGAATCACACACTGCTGCCACTTCACCCTCACCACTGGATAAATTATATTTTTCTCTGAAGTCAAAAATTATTGTGTATGATGAAATAAAAAAAAACTGATCCCAAAAGGAGTTGGATAAATCAGACAGCAAATCAAGAAGGATACTTCATGCTCATCAAATTATTTATAAAAATCAGTGCATACAAAGATTATATATTCACCATTCTGAAGGAGGTGTGGGACTCCTTGAAAGTTGTTACATGTATAGATCTGCAATCATGGGACTGCATACATATCTGCTGACCTCACAAGACCCAAACAGAGTGAAAGTTCTGAACCATGAGGAGAATAAATCTAAGATAACTTCCCTTCTTAGTCTAGCAGAAGCATATCAGTGTCAAGCATGAATGGAAATCAAACCAGAATTAGATAAAAATCAGGCAGCAACTGAATGTGCCAAAAAACAAAAAGAAAGAACATAAGGTGAAAGATCAGATGAGAAGGCAAGAAATGTGGAAAATGCATAAATATGGTTGCAAGTATAGAAAACTCCTGGAAGCACCTCATGTTGATCAGGATCGAACACAGGAATGATTAAGGAGAGGCAAATTCAACCCAAAAGATGAAAGGTTAATATTGGCGACCCAAGATAGTGGGCTACATACACATTGGTTTACAAAGTCCATTGAACATGTAAGAAACAGAGAATTGGAAACAGTCACACACCTTGTTGCTGGCTGTGATAAACTAATGAGAAGAACTGTATACTGCAAGGCATAATAATGTGGCAAGATTGTTGCATTGGAAATTGTGCAAATTTTATAATTTTGAAGTAGCTGAAAAACACTGGAAACATGAGCCACAAAGCATCATAAAAAATGATGAAGCCTTCATCACATGGGATCACCCATTACCAACAGTTCAAAAGATGGCTGCAAGAAAACCAGGCATAGTTGTTCATGAAAAGAAGACAAGAATAGCATTGATCATTGAAATCTCTACACCCAATCACTACAGTGTCTTGCATACAGAGAGACACAAAGTCATAAAATATCAGGATTTGCAGGCAGAAGTGAGAGCAATGTGGAAGAAAGATACCCAGACAGTTCCGATAGCAGTAGGAACAACGGGTCTTATAAAAAGGAATCTACAATCATATTTAAATATGCTACCAGTACATGTAACTCCATACGAATTGTAGAAAGTCATTACTTGTGCTGAGAAGAGCACTTCTGGCTGACATCAAAGATTGATACAATACTAATTTCATGAACTTTAATCATACTTTGACTTAGGAATGGGGTCTATTCCTGTCATGGTATTAGAAACCCAACATATTTGGAGAAATTAAAAATAACTATGTATCAACCCTTATGTCATTAGATGGGTCATTAACTGACTCACTGACAGAACCCATTAGTCAAAATAGGGGAATCCATCTCCAGTAGCAAACCTGCAACCAGTGGTGTTCCACAGGGATCTGTCTTGGCACCTCTGCTGTTTGGAACCTAGTTCTGCAAAGTGCAAGCTAAAACTAAAGGCCTGTGACTGACAAAGTTTGCTGATGACTGCCAACTGGGAGTGCTCATCGACTCTCCAAACAATGTCAACATCCTAAAAGAGGGTCTTACACACACAAATGATTGATGCCAATGTCAAGGCCTTAACCTCAATACAAAAATGTATTATCATCCCTCTCAGTACAGGCGATGTTCCTGATAACTACCACATCAGTAACAAAATATTAAGTATACACTCACTGGTGAGAGACCTGGGCACACAGATTGACAGTAGCCTTATCTTTGATCACCATGTGTTCACAGTGATAAGAAGGGCAGTCTGTATTGTGTATCTCATAAGTAAGGCCATTGCATCCAGAAAATGAAAGAAGTTATAACCTTTTAGTACTGTCCCCTCCATACCTCTCAACCTCTTAGAGCAAGAAATCTGGGCAAAGCCATAATCAAAAGTGAGACAAAGACCCAAAAATAAGGACACTTTTTAAATATTGCTCTTACAAACTTAGAAAGTTGATAGAATAACAGGCTTTGCATTACCACAAATTTTCTGAAAGATATGAAGTTAGAAACTCAAATGTCTCTCTTTATTTTCTAACTTTAATCTTTAATGACATGCCAATAATTTGCCAGAAAACCACAAATTTATGAAAAACAGACCAAAATTATGAAGCAAAAATCTAGACATTCTGTGAGAAAATCTGTACAGTTGAGGGGTATGCTCCCCTCATCAGGTCAATAATGGAATACAACAGCCCTTTTGGTATGCACCTTTCCAAGCACCTGCAGCAGTTGGAGAGATGACAGAGGTTCTTCACAAGGATAATTCAAGGTCTTCAGCAGCTGTTCTATGTGGATCCTCTGAAATCACTGTCACTTTATCCTGTTTCATACAGACTACTCATAGGCAATCTATGCCTTGCACATAAGGCGATCTTTGACCATGCTTTATTTGAAATGCTGCATATCCACAAATCAAATGGTACGCAGGTTACTCACTCTAAAGACTTAACCTGGTGTGTGACAGGAATAGAACATGCTGGAGAGTCAGATTTGTCTCCCAGAGGTTACCACACCTTTGGAATGAACTCCCACTTCATGTCAAACACCGTACCTCATTGGCTCTCTTCAAACACAATGTGGGCGATTGGATGTGCAACTGTAAAATCACCCTGGGGGTTCTACCTGTGTCCCTCTTGGACATTGGCAATTGGTATTAATTGTGGAAATAAGGGTAGAACTTGGGTAGGCTTGTAAGGGCCCTAGGGCCATTAGCCTAGTAACTTTCTATGATATGATTCAGTCATAGTCCATGTAGGAGCGCATGACCTGCAACATGTCTACCTAGACTTTACTTAGAGATACTAATTTGAGCTCTCAGAAGATGTCTGTGCAGTCACTGACACATGACTTAAAGCCGGGAAGAGCACACCAACAGTGCAAAGTTATTGCGCTTTCCACACATTTAGATGGGCTAATTCACAGGCAGGGACTAAAGGTGGAGGTATCTTTGTGTACATCAAAACTATAGATACTTCAGGGCTGGTCAAACAGGACAATGCACTTGAGCTGCTCCAGGTTCACTTCACACTAGGTAAAATCCAATACTAATTCCATGCAAGCAATAGGCCTCCTCTGTGATCCAGGACAACCATACCATGTATGTAAACTTATTAGAAATACTAACTATCCAACCCGATACCATATTCACGGTTGGCTTCCATTATCCCACTATTACCTGAGAATCCTATACAACAACAAACATAGAGGCACAGAGTTTCCTGGCTTTTGTAAACACAAACTCTGTGGACCAATACACCAACTAGGGGTGCAACCATACTGGATCTGGTCCTCACCACTATGGGTGAGTCATGCACAACCCCATACTGTAATGTCTTCCCTGGTAAGATCCGAACATAAATCGTTCTCCTTTGAAGTAAAAATGAAACATGGACTCCCAGCTTGACATGGAATATTCAGGAACTACTCTGAGGCTAACCTCCAGCTATTAGGTGATAAACTGTCCAAATCTCAAGCCCCCACAAACACTGAGAACATTGCGGTCTATGCATAAGTGTTTACAGAAACCTTGTATGAGCATGTTAATAGCTGCATAGTGGCAGCTGTACCCACCAGGTACAGAACTAACTGAAAATCAAACCACCTCGGTAGGATCACAGAATCAACAGGCTGTATAACAGAAGGAAGTGAATCGTGGAAAAATGTAGGAGGTGCAGCACCCAGCAGGATAAAAGCACTCTCATCAAAATAAACAAAAAAATCAGAGGATAAATGAAATCTACCGAATCTAGATTTTTGGTAAGTTCGGGCTCTCGGCCAAGGACATTCACAAAGCATACTTTAGGTAAGTCCTCAACCTCCAAGACAAGACACAATTGGTGCATATCTCTTTGTAAATGGAGCCACCTATAATTAGGCAGAAGATATAGCAAACCTCCTGGCTGATAAATTGAGGCCCAACTTTACCTCTCATCCCCCCTCTACCTTCCCTTATAAAATGCCATCAAATATAAATGCCCCTACTATCCCTAGGGAACAGGTCCTTAATGATCTCTCTAAGACCAAGTACACTGCATCAATGAGTCCACACAATATCCCAGCATGCCCTCTAAATAGCATGCAACATGACCTTTCAGGACCTCTGGAATTACTATTTCACTGTAGCCACCAAACAGGCTCTGTGTCTCATGAATGGAGAACAGCAGCAGTCATATTTCTGCACAAAGTTGGGCCATCTACAGATCCTGGACACTACAGACCCAGAAGTCTCACTAGTATGATATGTATAACCATGACAATGATCCTAGAGATGTAGTACACCTCCAAACATTGGACCAAACCCAGTTTGGTTTTGTCAAAGGCAGATCATGCCTACCCAACCAAGTGGACCTCTTTGAGAAGATAACCAAATCAATGAATAAGGGAAAAATGGTTCACACTGCCTACCATGTCCTGATAAGGCACGTGACACTATACCTCCATCAGGCATTATTGACAAACTCAAGAGGTTAGGTAAAAAACTAGTATGTCAGCCTGTACATAGCCAAGTGGCTCACAGACAGGACCCAGGAAGTTAACATAAGGGAGTCCACCTCAACAAATAGGATTCCAATTGCGTGATCGCAGATGCATTTTGTCGAATGCGTCTTGATCGAACCTAAAAGAACAAAACAGCAAAATAGGGAAGCATCTTTTCAGCAAATTCTTTCCCTGGGAAAGAATTTGCTTGGCCTCTTTAATTACTTTGCCATTTTCTGCACTGTAGTGTGATCTCAGAGTTGGTATATTTAAGTAGGGGGATGGGGGGCACAGCCCTCCATGTTGAGGGGGTGTGGGGGGCTATGTAATGTTTTAAAGTTTTTCTTTTTCTTTTTTTTTTTTATTTTGGAACAGCGATTTTTTTTTCCCTTGGAAAAAAATTGCTGTTCTGAGGTTTCGATGTTGTAAGCTTTCACTTACATGGGGTCAATTAATTATCATTCGCTTTATTAAGTGTGTGATAATATAATATAGACCCTACAAACACGCCAGTCACAAGTGGACTCCCTCACAAATCATTTCTCAGGGTGCTCCTTTTAGGCATTTACTTGTCTGAAGTCAAGGCCACTGTCAGTAGTGTCTGCCTGACCTAATTTGCAGATTATTTAAAATTAGGAGCTGTCATTTATTTTATTTATTTTATTTTACATTTGTTAACCGGGCTAGTCTAACTGGATATATTTCCATTTTCAGCAGAGGCCCGGGGAGAAAAGCTCCACATGTATACAGGACGGATACAAACAAACAAAAAAATACATAATAACAGATTAGCATAACAGATTAAAAAGTGGTAGGTCTTTCACTCCAAGACAAGAATGATTAAATTATATTATAAAAGGTATAAACAACATGTTCAACATAATTTCATCTTTGGAACCAATTAGAGAAGCATGAAACCCAGGAAAAGAGAGAACATTAATCGAAAGAAGGTACAGATTTAAAGAGATATGTATTGCTAGAAAGAGAGAGACAAATAGCCATGAGGAGGAGAAAAACCAAGAAAATTTTAATCAGGCTTTGAGCAGGAACATATCTAGTGGTTTTTAAGGTGGACTCTTAGTTTTTGTTTAAACAGAGCAGTAGATGCAATTGAAGTAAGTTCGGGAGGAAGTATATTCCAGTGTTTCCCAATGGCATTTGAGAAAAGGGAATCACCAGCAAGGTTATTAGATTTCGTTAAGGTAACTAGTAGTTTGCTAGAAGAGCGGAGTGAGTTCAGGTTTGAGTAGGGGCTTAAGAGGTTAGAAAGAGCAGGTATATTAAGAGGTTGGTAAAAAGCTCTTTGGACAAACAAAAGTTGGGATAGAAGCAACATGTTTGCCAGTTCAAGCCAGTTAAGTTGTTGCAGATTCAGACAATGGTGGGTTCTAAATTGTTTCCCAGTAACAAATCTGGCTATGTTATTGTAAGTGGTAGACAGTTTAGAGAGATTGTTTTTCTTGAGATTAGTGTAGATAGGTGAGGCATAGAGAAGTGTGGAAATAAGATGTGAGTGGGCAAGATTCACTTTTGCTGGGAAGCTTAAAAAAGTTTTGATTCTATATAGAGAGCCAAGTTTCCTGTTTACAGATTTAATGGTATTATTGATATGAAAGTCGAAGGAGAGATTGTTATCAATTGTGACACCTAGCAATTTGGTAGTAGAGTCAGGTGATATAATGGTTCCATTATTCAACATGATAGTGAAGTCAAATGTAGGGGATCTGGTAGTAGGCTTAAAGAGTAGTAGTTTGGTCTTTTTTGCGTTTAGGAGTAAACAACATTTTAGGAACCAAGTTTCGACTTTAGAAAATACAGCTTGAGTGTTAGTTTGAAGTTCAGATATGGATCTAGCAGAGCAAATAAGTGTGGAGTCATCAGCATATTGAATGCAAGTAGCCTGTGGAATGGCTAATTGTAAGTCATTTATAAAGAGGGAGAAAAGAAGTGGTCCAAGTATAGAGCCTTGGGGGACCCCAAGTGAAATTGGTAGAAGAGATGAGAGTTTGTTATCCCAGAGGACAGCCTGTTTCCTGTTGGTGAGATATGAACTGAACCAGTGGATAGATTCAGGTCCTAAGGAAAGAGATTCGAGAATTTTTAATAGGAGAGAGTGGTTAACCATGTCGAAGGCTTTGGACAGGTCAATGAAGAGAGCAGAAGACAGGATATTATTGTTGCGATTATTGTTAATAATATCTGTAAAGGAGAGCAGAGCAGTAGTTGTGCTATGATAGGGCCTAAAGCCATGTTGACAGTTTGTCAGAATGTTATTTTGTATTAGGTGCTTCATTAACTGATGGTGGACACATTTTTCCATTATTTTTGCGAGTGGGGACAATAGGGCTATGGGCCTGTAGTTAGAATGTTCAAAGGAGTTTCCTCCTTTATGTAATGGTATGATGTGAGAGATTTTCCATAAATCAGGGATGGTTTCTTCATTTATGGTCCTATTAATGAGAATAGATATGGGATAAGCTATTTTAGAGGCTGCTTTTTGAAGGAATTCAGAAGGAAGCTGGTCAGCTGAGGGGGTACAAGGTTTAAGTTTGAGAATGCATTTCTGTATAAAGGTAGTGGAGATGGGTTGTAGCCTAAAGGTCGGTAGTTTGTAGGATGCATGGTCATGGATGCTAGTATTGTCACTGGAGAGATGGGAGGCCAAGGAATTAATAGTATCAATGAAGAAAGAGTTGAAAGTGTTAGCAGTATCAAGGGGAGAAATTCTATCAGACCCAGAAGGGGAGGGGTGGTAGTCTGTCCAGGGTGAAGAAGTATATTTAGGGTTGACCAGAATTTTTGAGGGTTATTGTGATTCACTTGCTGAAGATTGCTATAATAGTTCCTTTTGTCAGAGAGGATTGCTTTTTTGGTACTGTTTCTCAGATGCCTGAAAGTCTGTTGGTCTATGGGAGATTTGCTAATTCGCCATTTTAACCAAGATTTGTTTCTAAGTGACATTTTTTGTCTAGTCTCTTTTGTTAGCCAGGGGGCTGGCTTAGTTTTAATTCTAATAGAACGTTTTGGTGCATGTTTATCTAGAATAGTTAGGAATGTGGTGTTAAAGTAATTAACAGCTTCTTGAAGAGGAAGTGTTTTTAGTGAGTTCCAGTTACAAGCCTTTAGTTCAGTTTTAAATAGGGTTGGGTTAAAGCATTTGAGGTTACGTAGGGTCCTATATAAAGGAGAGTAGTTAGAGGCATTTTTCTGTCTTATAATATAGGTTAGGTTGTGGTCACTAATGTCATCAGGTAGTGTTCCAGACTGATATTTAACTAGAGGTTTGTTTACCAAAATCCAATCAAGAATACTTTCTTTGTTATTAGTTTTGTTAATCCTAGTAGTGGTGTTAATTGTCTGAGTGAAGCCGTGGAGATTAATATGAGATGCTGGGTTGTTAGTGGATATAGAGGACCAGTCTAAGTTGAGGTCTCCTAGTATTATGGTTTCTTGTGGGTAGGTGGATGAGGCCCAACTGAGGATATTTTCTATGGTAGTAGAGTTATTTCCAGGAGGTAGATATATACAGATGATATAGGTTCATAGGTTCATAGGTTCATACTAGGCTATCTGCCCGAGGGCATTTACAAGCCTAGCCCATCGTTTTGTGGCTTATGCCACCCCTTTAGTATGGGGAACTATACCCATTATTTTGCTGTGCCTCTGTCGAGCAGTGACATTGAGGTAATCCCTGGGGTATATCTGCGATCTCCCATCCATTGGTCAAGATTTCTCTTGAACAAGGCCAGCGAGGTGCTCTGCCTCACATATACCGGGATTTTGTTCCACAGCATAGGGAGTCTTTGGGTGATAAATCTATCCCTCCAGCACGTCCTATTAATAGCCGTGTCGAGGTTTAAGTCTCCTGCCCTTGTGGCTCTGATGGATCTAGATTTTTTGAGGTGAAGCATATTCATCAAATCTGGGTTTGACATGGCCTTGTATGTTAGGCAAAGGTCACCTCTGAGCAAGCGGTAAGCGACTGAATAGAGCTGGAGTTCTTTCAGTCGGGCAGCATAGGACAGATTTTTGAGACCCTTTATCCTTTTGGTGAGGAACTTTTGTGGCCTCTCCAGCTGCTGCAAGTGTCGGGTCAGATACATTCCGAATGGGGCATTGTACTCAATCATTGGTCTGATGAGTGATGAGTAAAGGGAGACCATGACCTCCCTTGATCTAGATGAGAATCCCTTCATGATAAGGTGGGCAATGTAGAAGGTCTTCCTAACTACTTTAGCTACATGGGTGTCGAATGATAGACTACTATCAACCTGGGTCCCCAGGTCCCTGATAACTTCTTCTGTGCTCAGTGGATTGCCACCTATTTGGTAGCTAGGGGTAACCTTGTTTTTCCCGAAGGGTACGACTATGCATTTTTTGGCATTTAACTTTAGGCCATGGCTCTGGCACCAGTTATCCGTTTCTGTGAGACCCTTCTGAAGGATATCTGTGTCAGATGTGTTTTCTACTATGGCGCCCAGTTTGCAGTCATCTGCAAACTTTGTCAGCCATAACCCTCCTGTGTTTGCTTGTACTTCGGAAAAGTAGATGCCAAACAAGAGTGGGCCCAGGACTGAGCCCTGTGGGACACCACTTGTGACAGGCTTTGAGTCTGACATGGCGCCAGCAACTCTGACCCTGTGGGTTCTGTCACTCAGCCATATATATATATATATATATATATATATATATATATATATATATATATAGATAGATTTTTTGAGGTTTAGTTGCAGCTTTGAGATAAGAAGTTCAGTTTTAGTAAATCCAAGGTTCTCATAGGGTACTAATGTTATTTTTAGTTCAGTTTTGAACAATAGTGCTACTCCTCCGCCTTTTTTACCATTGTGGTCGAGTCTCAAGATATTATAACCTGGTGGTAAGATTTCAGTGTCTTTAGTAAAGGGTTTTAACCAGGTTTCAGTTAAACAAAGAATATCAAAGGAGTGGTGATCAAGAAGAGAGTGGAGTTGGGTGATTTTGTTATTGACGCTTTGGATGTTAAGGTGTCCGATGAGTAGAGTATTTCTATTGGAGGTTGGTAATTGAAGAGAAGTGTTTAGAGAAACAGGTGTAGCCTCAGCTGAAAGATTAGATGGACCAGGGTTGGGGTGGATGTCGCCATCTACCAAGGTAGAGCGGTTGTATTCCAAGTAAGATTTGTTAGGGAAGTTCAGTAAGTATTTCAGTTTCCTAATCAAGAGGTTCTGAATTTTTATGTGAGACAGTCTGTGATATTTAGCTAAGAGGTAACAAGAGGTAGATGTAATGTTTAATTGAGTAAAGTTTAGGCTTTTGTAATTTGAGGTTGTGTGTTTAGGAGAGTAGTTGAAGTGGAAATTGTGGTTAGTTTCATAGGAGGTTAAGGAATAGGGCATAGCGAGAGAAAAGGAAGTAATGAGTAGGAGTATTAGTATTTTTAGAGTGTTGTCTTTTACAGAGATCATGGAAGTATGATGGTGGATGTCTGTAGACATGTTGAGGTTAGAAAAAGAGGAATAGACTAAAAGACTTTGGTAAGACTATAGTGTAAGGATGTGTAGCTAGTTGGAAGAGATAGGATAAGAATATACCTTTAAGTATATTCAGGTGATAGGAGAGGTGATAGAGGAAGGTATAGTTGAGAGGAAGTTGTAGATGATGTAAGAGTCTGTGATAGGTGAAGTTATAGAGGGGGTGTGGTGTAAGGGGTATAAAGCTAAGGACACGTGGGGTGGGTGGGATAAGGGGGTAGGGAGGGGAGTGGAGCGGGGCAGAAACAGTTAGAGAGGAGAGCAGAAAACAATCAGCTAAGCAGGAAAGGTAACACCACAAGTTGCCTATACTACTTAGTTTAAAAAGCAAGAAAGGGAAAGTTATTTAAGGAAACAGAGAGGGTTCAGGCAGTATACAAGTAAATGTAACAGGTGCTGGTATAAGTGGGAAAGGGGTATAGTTTAGGTGAAAAATACAAGAAAGGGAACAGTGAGAATACAAGGAGACAGAAGGTGCAAGGTATAGGGAAGTAATATGTACAGTTTGCAGAGGGACACAGGGAGGAAAAGGTAGAAAATAAGCAGGTATTAATATGTAAGACCCAGTCGTAAGTGAACTAAAGGTAGGAGAAACAGAGAAAAGGAGTGCAGCAGCCAGAAAGAGGTAATTGAGAGATAGAGAGGAGACAGAAGAGGCAAGTCAAGCAGGATGTCTCAGTTAAGGGAAGACTAGCAGGGACAGGTGAGTAGTAAAAAATAAATGCTAGGGGATATGGCGACTAAATAGTATGCAGGTGAGTAAGGGATAGGGGCAGCTTTAGCTTGTACTGCGTGTGTGCCGCCCACAAGAGGACATAAACGCCAAGTAAATTAAACAAAAAATGGACATACAGCCAATGCAGTTGAATCATTGAATTCCACACTAGCACAAATATTCTTCAGCAAGGGTTAACACAGACATACAACTGGCATCAGAGCCATGGAGTAACACTAAATGCCACGAAATGCACAATACTATGCTTTGGGAAGTCATCCACCCCTGGTAACCATCATATTGACAGCACACCTCTAACAGTTGACTCAGCAGTCAGGGACATAGGGACACACATAGATAGTAATCCAGCCTTTGACGGTCATGTGTCTATAGCACTGGGGAAATCATTCTATGTTGCACAATTTATAAACAAAGCTATGGAATGTAAGCCCAAGGAAGTCATTGTTCCACTGTATTCTGCATTCATCAGACTTATCATTGAGTGCAATGCCACCTTTGGTATATACCTAACCAGGCATATCCGACAATTGGAACATCCACAGAGGTTCTTCACTAAACCAATATAGGGCATACATAAAATGTCCTGTGCAGATGACTTCAAGGCCCTATCCCTTTCTTTTGTGTCCTACAGCCTTTGGAGGAGAGATGTATGTCTGTAATACAGGGCATTGTCAGACCCCTCTGTGGACCTCCTGTGTATCCATAAAACAACTAGTACCAGAATTACCCATTCTACAGACCTGCACCTTGCTTATGGTCAAAATAGGATGTGCTGTACAGACAGATATCTATCTCAGAGACTACACCCTATATGGAATAGGCTCCCCATCCATGTGAAGCATAGTTCTGCCCTAAAGCAAATCAAGTGCAACTAACACAATTGGATGGGGAACAGGACAATCATACCTGGTTTAGGACTGGTGCCTCAGATGGACACAGGGATACGGTAAATGGTTCATCTTCCAGGCCCCTGCTTGCATGTGTTTCATCTCCCAAATCTCTTAACAGCCAAGGTACAGCTGTATATGTACATGTTTACCAGGTGTGTATGCATGCAACAGTGTATGAGGGACAATGGAACAGACAGTGTGACTTGCATACGTACCTTTTGACACTGCCGGCTAGCCTTCATACATGTCACTTGGGTGTTCTGTAGTACCACAGGCCCATACATACAGAGGAGGTTACTTGAGTACGGGCACTAGGTCCCTCACAAGCCAAGCCATTACTTTAACCCCAACAGATTCACCTATCAGCACCTGGCACCCCTGCCATTTCTTTCCCATCCACTCAACCTTGATGCAGTTGATGAGGGTATGCAAAGCACTATATTTGACAGGTTTGGGGAGTGTATTCCTGACACAGGTAAGCCTGTGTTAGCCTAACCTGACAATCACCAGCATGTGTGTCTGCTATCTCATATACGAGTATGGCCTCTTGTGCTGGTAGTGCATAGAGTCATAGTCTTGTACATGGGGTGGTTTTTGAAGGGCTGGGCATAACCTCTACCTGCCCAGTTTTACAAATTATAGTGCTAGATATATAACACTAACACCACAGTGGTAATGTAGTGTTGCAGTGTCTGCCACTACTATTCAAGTGGGTGACAATTGCAGGGGCTCTTAGGATTGCCACTGGTAGGTCCAGAAGACCTTAACATGGTAGCGCCATCTAAAACACACACACACACACACACACACACACACACACACACACACACACACACACACACACACACACACACACACACACTGCTACATGGGGGCATGCATTGAAACGCACATGCACACAGATTTGACACTTATCATATTAGATGACCTACCTATTTATGTACAATACACAGTGACATGACTATTGCATGTGCCGCAGTGCCTTTGTGTTAGAAACTATGTAACTGTGCTTGTAAGGTGGATGACATATGTAGGGGCTGCAACTAGGTTGGCAATGGGGGACTTAACAGGGTGAAAGAGGCACACACAATGATATAACTATTGCATACACACAGTAAAGACAGCCACAGGGGATATGCATACAGAAACACATGCACAGTTGCCAATAGACAGATTAGTAACCCTACATATCCACTTGTATGTACTACAGTGCTACAGACACATTACAGGCATCACAGAGATTATATGCTGGGAAATAACTTACTACCTCTTGCAACAAGTAATCTTGGGGATGCCTTCATGGATGGTGGGATAAAACACCCGAAATAGCAACTGGTCTCATATGTTGCTGTTACATACCTGGACAAGTGATAGAGTAACAGACTTTGTATCAGCATGATGTTTCAGACAGGTATGAAGTCTGACGCTGACATGTCTGTCACTTTGGTAACTGTGAAATATATGGCAATGATTACTCATAAATGCCCATTGTTAGGGGACACACACCACATATAGGTTGCAAACATCTGGATATTCCATATACGTCTATACAGATGACTGGTATGGCCTGTATAGTTTAACATGGTGCATGTAAGGCAGATGCCATTAACTGCCTCTTTAAAGGAGTACAACAGGTTTCTCTAATGTATTCCTCAACTTCACGGCCCTTTTCCTCCCTATTTACATTGTCCTCTGTAAAGCAACAACAATAAAACATTTACAATTTTTATAATTTCCCTTACTTCTGTAGCAGAAGCCTACCTTCTCATACTGTGATGGTTTCACTTACAAAATGATTCTCTCACGTTTGAATAAAGCTTGCTGGAGTCACCCAATTACTGACATCATCAAGGCCGGGCAGTGCAGGTACTTTTTTTTTTTAACCAGTTCCCTCCCCCAAAGTGACATCACCACTGTTGTCATCTGATTTTAACTAAAGTAATGAGACCCACCCATTCTATAATGTCATGGCTCCCTTGTCCTTCCCCCCAGCCTGAGTGCTCAAATGCAAGTGCAGGAGGTAGGGTACAAGCACCTAGAATTATTCACTGCAGCTTCCACACCTTATGTCTGAAAATGAATTCACATACTCACATAAACAGGAGGAACTGCATATTGATGGTTAAAGGTGTATAGGTATGTCGGGTGGTTACTGCACTGCAAAACTGGTATGTAATGGTGGGGATATTTGGAAGGCATGAGCAAACACACCAGTATATTAAAGCCATAGCACCAGTTGAACTGGAGGCTGGCAAATAGATTTAGTAAGGGATTTTGTCCATGCACAAATATTTCAACAGTGATTCTTTGCAGTGGCATCCATTATCTGATTCAAGGTAAATTAACCTTGATGTCCTTTATTTAAAAAAAATCAATAAAAAAGTGTACTTTGTTATAAGTGACTTCTGGACACAAGAAAAAGGAAGGGAAATATAACAATGTGGTTTGTATGCACAAAGACAAATCCAGTGACACTGCAAAAGGTTTTTTTGCAAACCAACCAGTGGAGTAAAAACCTCTGTAGGTGAACACTGTATACCAACACACTTTGCGCATGTAAATCTCAATTTTTAACAAGGTGGAAGCATGAAGTATTACCTTAACAATTAAATTAATAAAGATCTAAACTGGTTAATAGTATAAATGTTGTATTCTATAGCTCCTTGGTCCAAGACCTTACAGGAGTTGCTACATAAACTGGATGTGAATGCAGTCAAGTAAGGCCGGCTATAGTGCAGCAAAAAAAATGTCCCCTCTAACAAAGGAAATGCTAGAGCAAAGATTAAATTACATAAGTCAAGCACCCTGCTGAGATCCGCCAATCAATGGAATTACCAGGTCAAATTACCCTCAGGACTTTGACAGCTAGGAAAGTTAAGTGTTACAGAGGATGGGAGAAGTAAATGGACTGGAATTCATTGCCTCACAAATTAGTGCCATTTAAACTAAATTAGAAAAAAGGCAGCAGCAAACATCACTTTGAGTGTGTTCCGTGACATTTGCACTATTTCTGTTTTAAGTAGTCATTCAGCAGCAGGGAATGTTACTTACACTGTTCTGTTTTACTCAGTACTTTGTATGCATGCAACATCTATGAAATGACAGGAGCTTTAGGCAAATGGAGGCCTGCATGGTGTAACATTTTTGAGCCAAACAATGATTTCTGGGATACTGAATGGCAACCTGATTTATCCAAACCACGTCAATATGCCAGCCTCCAGGTGGTCAAAGTCTAGAATTACATATAAAAATATTTAAAATCCTGTAAATAATCCCAAAGTGCTGTTAAAGTGTAGGAAACATCATGCCACAATGTTTTAGACATGTTTTTTGAGTCTGTGGGTGTGGTACTCCTTTAAAGTAATGCCATGGGGAGGGAGTCAACAGGCCTTAAAATGTTATAATCAACACACACACACACACACACACACACACACACACACACACACACACACACACACACACACACACACACACAACCACATGGGATATGCTTCACATACAAACACACATAGTACTACAGTAGCTAGTATTGAGACTAGAACCCCTATCTAGCTAATGATTTGTACTATAATATTACACAGTTATTTCACATGCCACAGAGTTTATAGGGCTGATGAGTGTGTACAGGTACTTCTAAGGTGAATGATATCAGTGGGCCTTGTAATTTAGGGCAATGGGAATTGTATTGGGTTGAACACACCTCAAAAATGGTATAACCCACACACCTCCTGGGATATGATTTACACACACACACACACACACACACACACACACACACACACACACACATACACTCACATTGGGCAGGACCGAGATTAGAACCCCTATCTATTTCATTATTTGTATTACAGTGTTACACAGTTCTTGCCGGTGCTATGGAGCTTATAGGGCTAAGGGCTATCCAAAAGTACTTCTAAGGTGAACAACATCAGCAGCCCTTGTAGAGTATGGCAATGGGAAGTGTACTGGGTGGCAAAGCCCTCAAAATACTCTAACCTCAAACACATACACACACACACACACACACACACATACACACACACACACACACACACACACACACACACACACACACACACACACACACACACACACACACACACACACACACACACACATTTGCCAGAACTGAGATTAGAATCCCTGCCTATCTAGTTATTTATACTATAATTTTATGTAGTTATTGCATGCTTCATGGAGCTTATAAGGCTGACAGCTGTCCATAGGTACTTCTAAGGTGAATGACATCAGTGGGCCTTGTAAAGCAAGGCAATGGGAAGTGTAATGGGTAGGACATGCCTTAAAATGGTATAACTGACACTCACAGAGGACATGGTTCTCACCCAAACACACACACAGTATTGAGTTTAGAACCCCTACCTATCTAGTTATTTGTATTATAGTGCTACACAGTTATCACATGTGCCACAGAACTTATAGGGTCGAAGAGTGCCCCAAGGTACTTCTAAGGTGAATAACATCAGCAGCCCTTGTAAAGTATGGCACTGGGAAGTGCAGTGGGTGGTAAAGGCCTCATAATGCTTTAACCTACAAACATACACACTTACAAATGCGTATACATGCACACACATTTGTCAGAACTAAGATAAGAATCCCTGCCTATCTAGTTATTTGTTCTATACTGTTGCATAGTTATTGCATGCACCATGGAGATTATAGGGCTGAGGGCTTTCCAAATGTACTTATAGGGTGAATAACATTGGCAGCCCTTGTAAAGTAGAGCAATGGGACATGTCCTAGGTGGGAAAGGCCTCAAAATACATTAACCTACACACATACATACACTTGCCAGAACTAAAGTTAAACCCCCTGCCTATCTAGTTATTTGTTCTATACTTTTATGCAGTTATTGCATGCACCATGAAGCTTATAGGGCTGATGGTTGTCCAAAGATACTTCTAAGGTGACTGACATCAGCAGGACTGTTAAAGTAGAGCAATGGGAATTGTACTGGGTGGGAATGGCCTAAAACCTTTTAACCTACAAACACATACATACCGCATGTGCGTGCACTCGGACACACACACACACACACACACACACACACCCACACACACCCACACACACCCACACACACACACACACACACACACACACACACACTCACACACTTACATTTGCCATAACTGAGATTAGAACCCCTACCTATCTAGTTATTTGTATTATAGTGTTACATAGTTATCGCACATGCCACAGAGCTTATAGGGCTGACAATTATATCTGTAAGGTGAATGAGATCAGCAGATCTTGTAAAGTAGGGCAATGGGAAGTGTACTGAGTGGGAAAGGCCTCATAATACTTGAACCTACAAACACATACACACACACACACACACACACACACACACACACACACACACACACACACACAGATGTCATATTACAACCCTTACCTAAGTACTGTCACACAATGCAGCTCACCTTCATGCTGGCACATGTGACTGGTTTCAACTGGTATGCAACTGTCCGCAGCAGGACATCATTCTATGCCTTTCAGGGTATTGATGTCTATGACTCACTCTGTGTGTGTGTCTCCCTGTGTGTGTGTCTCTCTCTATCACTGTCTGTCTCTCCCTTCCCCATGTCTATGTGTGTGTATGCTTGCAATATTTTTATATGTTGCCCATATATATGATGCAGATATGTCAATTATGGGCCACCTACAGCTAGCTGAGGGTGATCCTGTCTGATGGGTGTGGATAGAGTCAGTTAAGGTGTACCTAGCTGTCTGTATGCAAAGACATCTATGCACAATACAGTAGTCTGATGTGGGTTTAGACATGGGCTGTACTTCTCTAAGGGTAGGAGCATGCCCAGTATGACCATCTATAGTAAGAGTGAGACTCCATTCCAGAGTTAGTTGTACTCTGATCCACAGTGTTGTGTGCTACAGCCATACCTCTCAACCTGTTAGTGCAAGGAATCGGGAGATAGCCTGCCAAAATGGGGGGACAATGGCCCATACATAGGGAGATACTGTAAAATATTGCTCTTATTAATGTGGAAAGTAGCTAGTGTAACAGGGTTTGTTTTAGCAGACATTGTCTGACATATATGATGTCTGACACTGAAATGCATTGTGTCTTTACTTACTGACAGAAATCCTCAGATCACCTCAGTGATTTACCTGAGATATATGACATGTATGATTCACAGACCGAAATTATGAGCCACACTATAGACATTCTTGCCCAATTTAGCCAGTTGAGAGGTGAGGCTACATCTGATTGGCTGATGAAGCTGTTTAAACAGTCCAGCACCTCAGTGATATACTGGCTGGGATCACCTGCTTGTGTGTTATTTGTCTTAACTGATAAGTCATATCCTGGTGTGACTCAAATCTCTTAACTGTACAGTTTTTGTAGAATGTCCAGATGTTTGTCTCATAATTTTTGTCCATTATTCATAAATTGTGGTTTTCTGGCAAGTTAGTGGCAAGTAATTAATGACTGAAGTTAGAAAATAATGACAGAACATTTGAGTTTCAGACTTCATAACCTTCAGAAAATTCATGCTAATGCAAAACCTGCTATTCCATCACCTTTCTAAATTGATGAGAGCAATATTTAAATATTGTCCCTATTTTTGGGCCTCTGCCCCACTTTTATTTATGACCTTGTCCAGTTGTCTTGCTCTAAGAGGTTGAGAGGTATGGGTGCGGGTACAGAGTGCATTCTACTGAGCAGAGTTGCCCATTATATTTGTGGTATATTCCACATAGCACTGTGATTTCCAGGTATGTCAGTGGCAGAGCAGTATACGGTAATGTGGTGAACCAGTGACAGACATTTGTTTATAGGTTGATAGGTTGATATGAGATTACTAGGATATTGGCCCTGACACCCTTATATCCCTCACAGATGAGAGTGTAGTCAATGTTAGGACATGTCAGCACCTAGAGCCCCTGTACAGCAAGGACACGGGTGGAATCACAGGACTGTATTTTCTGTTTCCCATGCACTTATACAGCAAGCACTTCACAAGGCATATTGAGACACTTTGCTTGACGTGGACAGGGAGTGTATTCCAGAGATGGGGGAGTCTGTGGGACATGTATCTGTCACACCAACAAGCCCTATTGATATCACAGACCGGGTTGATGCTGCGCCTACAAGTTGATTGAGTGGGCCTTGACTTCCAGAGGTGCAACAGCCCCATCAAGGTAGGTCTGAATTGCTTTGCATGCCAGACAAAGGTCACCGATGAGGAGTCTGTATGGAACTAAGTAGAGGGACAGTGTTGTTAGCCTATCTGTTTAGGGTAGGTGTTTGGGGTCCTGGATTATTCTGATGAGGGGCCTCAGTGGTCTCTCCAGCTGCTGCATGTGCTTTGTGAGGTACATTCTGAAGGGGGCATTGTACAAAATCATTGACCTTATAAGGATAGAATACATGGTTCTTATGATCTCTTTGTCTCTGGATGAGATACCCTTACTTTTGTGTTGGCTCATCTATGATGCTTTCTGTACAACAACAACAACATGGTGCTCAGACTTCAGGTTGCTTTCAACCTGGGTGGCCAAATGCCTCACTACTGATTGTGTATGTAGGACATTGTCATTAATGTGATAATATATGGGGACATCAGTCTCCCTGAAGGGGGTGATGATGCATCAGCAGGCATTCAGCTTGAAGCCATGTTTCTGACAGTAGTCATTTGTTTTGGAGAGACCCTGTTGTAGGACGTCCACATCACTTTGGATATTGATGACTGTTCCCAGCTTGCAGTCATCTGACAACTTGGTCAGCCATAGGCCAGTGTTTTTGGCCTGCACCTCAGGTAAGTATATCCCATATACCAGAGGGCCCCAGACTGATTCCTGGGGTATGACACTCACTACAGGTGTACTGTCTGAGTTGGCTATCCCTATTATAATTATGTGGGTTCTACCAATGAACCAGTTTGCTACTCATCTGGTGAAATATGGATTGCTGCTAGTTGACAGAGTTCATGTACTATGGCCAAGTGGGGAATAGTATGTAAGGCTTTGGCCGAGTCAAGTTGGCCAGAGTGCACTATCTGTCTATCATCCATGCCTTTGTTGGCTGTCTCAGGGAAGTCATTCAGAGTTCACTGACATACCTCCCCTTGAGAAAGGCAGACTGTGTGGAAACAAGTATTCGTAGTTTGCCAATGTCCCTGTTAATGAGGTCCATGGTAATCCATGATGATCCATAATGATAATACCTCAGACAGTTTGTATTGCTATGTTATTATGAGGCTACATGTTGGCCCTAACTGTCAACCTGTCATAGATGTGGCATCTGGACAGGCCCATTTATGTCGGTCAGAAACAGGCCCACACATGGTGATAGGGTGTTAATAATGCTCTGCCAAACACAGACAGCTGAGAGACTGGTTTGGTATAAGCTTTCTTTTTCTTACGTGTATGATGTCTGCTTCTCCACTGTCTGCCATTGATGTTTTGACATGAATCTTTCTTGTTTGGCACATAGTTTGGCAGGCAAATACAACATTAGGACAAGCAGAAGAGATATACAAGACATACTTGTGATCCTTCTTTGACAGACTGTCATTACAGGGGTATGGATGGTGGCCAGTGACTTGTTGTCAGTGTTGACACAGCAAGGTAGCAGCCATTTAACACCTGGCCATACACTGACTTTCAGGTACCTGCTGTCCTACTAGGCACTGTGTAAGTTACTCCGAGCTGTGTACTGTCCATATGTGTGTGTCCCCCTTTTCCTGACTTGTCCAGCTTTCCTGCAGTGACAGATATTGACTTTTGGGAAGTGTGTACAACTCCTACTGTAGGTGTAGCTGCATGCAAAATAGTTGGCACAGAAGGTCTTGGGACATGGACCCTGCCAACCACAGTATTGTATCTAGGCCACTAAGCCACAACAGCCAAGAGTAAGTGCTGCCCACCTCCTGACAGTATTAACCATGCATATACATAGCTCATTGACCCCTGCATATTGTGGACATGTGACAAGTTATCAGGTTGATTGGGGCAGCCCTGAGAATGTGTGCTCTGCTGCTATTACCCTACAAAACATACATGTTACTGCAATTCTATGGGGACATGGGTGTGTTGGGTTCATACATGTCAGCTGTACACATTTGCACACACTGTGCAGATGTTAGCTTTACTTTCTGATTCCATTTGGCATAATGTTGTGCCTGTCTTGGAGAATACTGGCGTATCACTAAAGACCAAAGGTTAGGATGTAATGGCAGACATTTGAGTTTCAGACGTCCTACCATTCCAAGACTTCATGCAACTGCAAGACCTGCTGTGATATCACGGTGTAAGTCTGTGAAAGGACAATTTTCATCCTTGTCCCGATTTGTGGGCCTTTGCCAGACAGTTCTTAATGGTTTTCTATGGCTGACTTGCTGGGAGAGACTGAGGGATGAGTATGGGACCCCAACATTGACATCCATGCATGTGACCTATGACCACCAGTTTATTTGTCCCCTACATACACTGCAGTGAGTTTTGTCACCTATGGGACTACTGCATACTCTGCAGAAGCCAGTATTGGGCAGACAGTTCCTGTTCTCCCACATAGCTGTCAGCTGTCTGCTGCTATCCTGGTAGGCCACCTTATTCCCTTGCATACATGCAGCAATACCTGAGATATGCTACCAAAACGTACTACTACATTCATCTATTATTAAGAAGATTGACTTACCTTGTGCCTATGACAGTTGTTTGGACGGTGCATGAGGGATGACTCTGTCAGATGCATGTAGTACACAGGCCATACATGGTAAGAGACAGGTAGTATGATGTGTGTGGCATCCATTTTACTGTGTGTGTGCTAGTCAGAGAGAGGTGTCAGTCCCTGGGTCCCTAGGATGTCAGTGTATGTGATATTTGTTGCCTCTTTGCCAAGACCAGGGCATACTGGGCATGCCTACATCTGCCTACAGGGGCAGGCACAGGGGCTTCCTCCTCCAAGTCCCCTTGTGCCTGTGGAGGCCTTGGCAATGGTGGGGGGCTGTGTGCCCCTTCCCTGTGACGTTCCTGCTGCAGCTCTTTCCATAGGATCATATTGTGTAGCATGGCACATACTATGAACATGTGCGCACATGTGGCTGGTGAGTACTGCAAAGCTCCACCAGATATGTCAAGGCAGCAGAACTGTGACTTGAGCATCCCAAACCCATGCTCTATAATGTTCCCAGTTTGTGCATGTGCCACATTTTGGAGTTCTTCAGTGGGTGTGTATGCATTTCTGATGGGCACCATCATCCACTGCTCCAGTGCATAGCCATCATCTCCCACAAGATGGCCATATGGGATGTCCCCCCAGCAAATGCCTGGTACAGCTGTGAGGCATGCCAGATGTGGGAGTCATGATAGATGCCAGAGCTGCCAGTACACACATTCATGATAATGCCCTGGACATTGCACATGACCTGGCAGTTGATGGAGTGATAGCCCTTGCGGTTGACATACACTCTTACCATCTTCACTGGGTGGTGCTTTGATGTGGACGTGAGTGCAGTCTATGGCACCAGTACCTCTGGGTAGTCTGCTATATGGTGGGAGAGATGCATATTGCTAGCCTTCTCCTCAGGGGTGCTGGGGAAATAAATTTGCTCACCGGCATGTGGTAGCATGGCATCCAGGAATTGGTGGAGTACCCTGGATGCGGATGCCTGTAAGACCGCTTGATGTCCCCAGTAGGTTTTTGGAAAGCACCTGTAGCTAGTATTCTTAAGGCTACACATACCTTGGTTTCAATTTGGATGTGTTCCCCTCTGTTGACTCTGGGTCTGTGGTGAGGCTGGCAGAGCTTGGAGAATTGCTGAAGTATGTCCCTGTCCACCCTGTAGCACTCTAGTATCTACAGATCATGTAGCCCCTGGAAGGTTACCCTGGGTCTGAACACTCTTCTCCTCAGTCTGGGATGGTTGTCAGCATTATACTCATCACCACCCTCAGTCTGTAGCACATATAGATGTAGCAAAGCAGCAGCAGCCCCTATCATTTTGTCAGTTAAAATTCCCAAGTGTGTACACCAATGGTGCAGAGTTTGTGGGAAAACACAGACTGAAAGGTGTTTGCATACTTTATACTGGTGTGCTGCAGATGCTGCCTGTGTGATTGGCTGACTATGATACATTCCACCTGCCAGCTATATTATTGAGGGGTTTGAATGGGCCACTGTGAGTGGCAGAGTCCATATTAGTGATTTGTAGTTCATTTCCATTATTCTGTTAATTCTGTTTTTTTCCTTCTATTTCCACTGTGTTTAAGCCCCACAGTGTGCATGCAAACCCGCAGAGCTAGTGTAAAAATTGCTGAGAAGAAAAGGCCCTCCTCTGGACATGAACATACTTATCATTTCTTGAACCAGCTAAACACAGCTAAGCAGACTCAGACACATCTCCTTGCTTAGCTGTGCACAAATAGGATCTGCAGAGCACCAATGTGCTTACACCAAGCATGACACACACCCTTTTCATATCAGCTGCTTCTTCTGCTTACACCACCACATTATAGCTCTTACACAATTAGGTACCTGTGGACACAGTCTCCCATTTTGCTATTCAATAAAATTAGCTTATTTACATACCCATACTGGCTTATACCCTAGTTACACCACTATACTAGAGCCTATGTCCTTAGCAACCACTGTTACCTGTTATTGGTATGAGTCTGCATGCTGCCCACTATAATGAAAAAATTTATGTTTCACATTTAATTGATTTTGCACAGATTTTTTTCTATTTTCTGCACAATCGTATTTGCATGCCTCTGCACTCCATTTAAACGGCCGAAATTGGACAAAAAAATAGATTTTTTAAAAATTTAAAACACTTTGGCATGCCAGCAGCCATAGTTTTGGCCATTGGCATGCCTAATAAATATAATACATGCTTTACTTTGAGCTGTCATGCCCCCATTTTGATTTTTGCAAAAATGTACACAGTTACTAACCAAATATATTTTTGCTGCAGACACAGCTCCAACAAGGACACCTGCCTGCTTGTTGGATCACAAATTCATCTAATTTGCATGGGTTTCACTAGCAAATGAGATTATTATTATTATTATTAGCAAATGACATTATTCCATCGTGCCCATGTTGGAATAGTGCTGTGAGGCTCATGCACGTCCCCAGCCTTGTTTACTGGATCACACAGGCTGTGAACTCTGTGTTCGAGCTGTGCCACTATGCTTACATGGAGATTAGCTCCATGTAAGCTTTATTAAATTTTGGGGAAAGTCTTTTTTAGGACATTATGTTTAGTGAAGTATGTATGCATCATACCCCAACCTGTATTAATCAGGTCATGAAAGTCTCTCTACCCAATATACATTTACAAATACTAATAATGCCTCATTCATGGGAACGCATTTCACAAAACTTATTAATGTCACGCACATATACAGTTCTGTCTGAAGTATATCTCTATTCCTACTGAATGCAGCTTGTCTGTAATAAATATGGCTGAAAAGCAGTTCACCTGTAGTACTGACAAATAATCACTTTGCTTGAAATGTATTTTTTTCTTTATTAGGTTTGATTCTCACATTGGTGAAATAACATTTTACAGAGTGTAATTCCAGGATGTTATGTGCTAAGTCATCCTATTTAACCTCCTAAACACCAAGGATAATAAGCCAAGCCATTGACATTGTCAGTGTTGACCATATGAAAAAGTGTGAATATGTTCAACATCACACGTAGCAAATGCCAATTTTATGTCTCACACCTTCTTTGATGTTTGATAAGATATCTTCAACCTGTCTTGCAAGTGCCTCTTTGTGCTTACCATTGTGAAAATGAAGTTGGCATGGTTGTGTGTGTCTGCACACTAGCCATTAAATGTGAGCTTGGAAGTTGGTGCCAATTCACCCTTAGAGTTGCTGCTTGATTTCTGCAGGCATGCCTGGTTAAGGATTTGATAGTGCTAAATTTAGAGTGCAGAGATGGGGTGTTGAGGAGTCCAGAATTTTTGTGGCACTCATCATGAAGTGCTAGAGCCATAGGCTATTGCAGGAGGAGTATACTGGGTCTCAGTATAAGACTGAAGCTTGGAGCAAAGTAGCCACAGATGTCTCCAGTGCAATTGGCATTCCATGCACTGGAGAGAATTGTCTACCCCTTCAGTGAACTGAAATGGTGCAAGAAGGACCTACTTACCTGATAGGTCTAAAAGTTTAGGACTGCTGGCATCCCAGAGGTGTGTAAGTATACTGATCTATCTGTATTGTATGATATGGAATATAGTACCCAGCCAAGACTGTTAGCCAATATCCTTTCATGTCTCTTCTTGTCTTCTTCTATTTAGTACAGCTACTGAAGACATTGCCCTGAAATGTGAGGTGCACCAAGACAGGATAACATACCTCAGAGAGTCATGGGGTACGTATACATCAGGTCTTAATATAAGCATGATAAAAATTGTAATTGCAAGCAATATGGCAATACTGTAATAAATAGTTGCATTTATGATATCAAAGCAGTGTAACTGATTAATGGTACAACAGAGTAAGATCTTCCAATCATACCTGCATGTGGCAAAGATATAGACTGGATAACCATAATTGTTTATTTTCTAAATTTATATAGTTATGTAATATGCCATAGATCTAATTCTCTCTTTTTGTCTCACCCGACCCCTTCTCTCTCAATTTATTTTTTTTATTTTTTATTTTTTCATAGGGAGAATATTTTATATGGCTTAAAATGTTCTCTTGTCATACATTTCTCTTTACAATACTGATGCACAGTACAGAGAGGTAGAACAAACACTGTGGATTGGCCTATCATCCCTCCACAGGTTGCAGCAGTAACACCCAGCACTTCAGGGTCCCAAGCTATCAGTGCTGCCTCCACAACCCCTGCCCTACCTGGCCACTCCACATCAGGCAGCTCTGCCCTGGCAGCTGGTGCACTGGTACTCTCCAAGAGTAGTATTAGTGGAGGTTGCGATTTTGTCACCCACCAAAAGCTGACAGGGGTGGTGGATGGTATTATGGAAAGGGGCTTTAATGTCCCAATTGGCCATGTCAGAAAGGTGCATCATCACATTGCCAAGATGATGTCACATAGGTTCATAGGTTCATAGGTTCATAGGTTTATACTAGGCTATCTGCCCTAAGGCATTTATAAGCCTAGCCCAAATTTTTGTGGCTTACGCCACCCCTTATATGAAAAAATACTGTGCCCATTAGTTTGTTGTGCCTCTGTCCAGCAGTGACACAGAGATGATTCCCGGGGTAAACCTACGATCTCCCATCCACAGGTCTAGATTTCTCTTGAACAGAGTCAGCGAGGTGCTCTGCCTCACATGGACCGGGATTTTATTCCACAGCATAGGGAGTCTCTGAGTGATAAATCTATCCCTCCAGCACATCCTATTTATATCCGTGCTAAGGTTTAAGTCACTTGCTCTAGTGGTTTTGGTGGATTTGGATTTTTTGAGGTGGAGCATTTCCATTAATTCCGGGTTGGACATGGCCTTGTATGTCAGGCACATGTCACCTCTGAGCAGACGGTATGCGACTGAATAGAGCTGGAGTTTCTTCAATCTGGCAGCATATGACAGATTTTGGAGTCCCTTTATTCTTTTGGTGAGGAACTTTTGGGGTCTCTCCAATTGCTGCAGATGTCGGGTGAGATACATCCCGAATGGGGCATTGTACTCGATCATTGGTCTGATAAGTGAAGAGTACAGGGGAACAATGACCTCACTAGATCTGGATGTGAATCCCTTCATGATCAGGTGGGCAATGTAGAAGGTCTTTCTGACCACTTTAGCAATGTGAGTGTCAAAAGAAAGGCCACTGTCAACCTGGGTCCCCAGGTCCCTGATAACCTCTTCTGTGCTTAGTGGATTGCCACCTATATGGTAGCTTGGGGTTACCTTGTTTTTCCCGAAGGGTATGACTATACATTTTTGGCGTTTAACTTCAGGCCATGGCTCTGGCACCAGCTATCTGTTTCCGTGAGTCCCTTCTGAAGGATATCCGTGTCCGATGCACTTTCCACTATGGCGCCCAGTTTGCAGTCGTCTGCAAACTTTGTCAGCCAAAGTCCTCCCATGTTGGCCTGTACTTCTGAGAAGTAGATGCCAAACAATAGGGGGCCAAGGACCGAGCCCTGTGGGACACCACTTGTGACCGGCTTGGAGTCTGACACAGCGCCAGCAACTCTAACCCTGTGGGTTCTGTCCTTAAGCCAGTTTGCAACCCATCTTGTGACATATGGGTTTACATTTAAGCTGGTAAGTTTTTCTACAATACCCGAGTGGGGTATTGTGTCGAAAGCCTTTGCAAGGTCAAGGTAGGCTGTATGGACTGCCTTTCCCTCATCAATGGCCTTGGTGACTGTTTCGAAGAAGTTGACCAAGTTCAAAAGGCATGATCTTCCCTTGACAAAGCCAAACTGGGTCGGGTCCAATGTCTGCAAGTCCCTTATATCTTTGTTTATGAGCTCCATTATGATCCTCTCCATAGCTTTGCAGACTAGACTTGTTAAGCTTATTACCAGGTAATTACCAGGGTCCGTAGAGGCACCGCCTTTGTGGAGTGGGACCACAGTTGCTGTACGCCACTCCTTGGGCATGTATCCTGTGGTAAGGCTGAGATTAAACAGCTGCCTTATGTGCGGGTTTAATTCCTCATTTAGCTCATGTAGCACACAGCCGGGGACACCATCCGGTCCCATTGATGCTGTGTTTTTAGCTTTAGAGAGCAGCTTTCACCTGCGCATTTGAGATGTCCGGGAGGCTACACTCGACTGGGATAGTTATCTCTCCTTTAGGGGAGAGGGGTGAAGTTTGCACTGAACCTGTCTGCCAGTATGTTGGCAATGTCTGTGGGTTCAGTGATTTTTGTATCATTTTGGACTAATTCTGAGCATATCTGGGAGTTTCCACCCAGGTTCCTAACATAGCTGAAAAAGGCCTTATGATTGTCCTTTGAATCCATGGCAATTTTTCTCTCAAAATTGGCCTTAGTTGATTTTATGAGTGCTCGTATTTTTTACTAATAATGATCAGGGTGACTTCCTTTTATGGATTTTGTTCTATCATGTAATAGCTTTCTCCTCTTATTGTAAAGTTTGTTAATGGCTGGGGTCCACCAGACTGGACGTTTGCCCTTTGTGGAAAGAGTCTTGTTTTTTTTGGGATTGCCTGATCCATGCAGTCCTGGAGGTGTTCATAGAAGGCATTTGTAAGGGCTTCCGCAGCTTGGGTTGTGGTTTCCACTGGCTCAGGGGCCTTGAAGGATACCACACCAGTCTTGAGTAGTGTGAAGTTTGCTTTAGAGAAGTTCTTCACTATGGTCTTTTTTGTTTGGGGTGGGGGGCGGGATGTGGATTTCCAGTGAGATTAGTTTATGATCAGATCTCACCAATGAGGGACATACTTCGGTGTGGAGCATTTTGTCCCCATGTTTGTGACAATGAGATCTAGTATATTTTCTCCTCTTGTGGGAACAGTGACTAGCTGTTCCATGGCATTTGAATTTATGAACTCCAGGAACTGTTGGGCTAGAAAGTTAGGGCTTGAGTAATGTTCCCAGTCTATATTCGGGTAGTTGGTCACCCAATATGATGGTGTTTGGAGATACATTTATACCCTCCAGTGTCTTCAGGAAGGCTGTGTGGGGTTCCTGAGTTTGAGAGGGTGGCCTGTAGCATGCTACAATTTGTAGAGCAGTTTTGCCTATGGTTAGTTGCACCTGGATGGTTTCCGAAGCTTCGTGCGTTGCCACCAACCTGGAGGTGTAGGTATCCTTTATGAATATGGATACACCCCCTCCTTTTGTGGTGTGGTCCGGGTTTTGGGGCCAGAATGCATGATATGAGGTAAAACCTAATAGTGCCGGGGTGCTCTCAGGAGCCTTGAACCAGGTTTCAGTTACAGCACAGACATCGATGTTCTCCATACTGAGAAGGGCCTCGAGTGAGTGCATTTTGAGATTTAGACTTCTGGCACTGAGCAGCATTACCCTCAGTTTCTTCCCATTTTTGTTTTCTAGGGTGGTTGAGCACTGACACAGGAAGCTGACACAGGAGACAGTGATGACAATTCTGAGTGTTATGACTAGATTCTGACTGTTCTCAGGATTGATGCGGGTGCACCTCCAATGCCCCCTACCTATCCCCAATCATGGCATCCTCCAATCTTTTGTGTCCATCACCACACTTGTCCGTCTTGTTTGCCCTGTATATCTGCACCTGTTTCCTCACTTAACTTCCTGTCTGACCCTCACATTCCTCAGCACCTTCCACAACATTCATCTCTCTCTCAGAAAGAAAAAAACTAAAAGAATGTGCACCTGTTAAACACATTAAAAAAACATACATAGCTCTCCACTTCACCTATGTGTCCTGCTAACACACTTGATTTGGTACAATTGGCTGTAGAACATTATTCTGTTATTGCCACCATACCTCTTAAGTGTACAGATTTTCACAGAATGTCCAGATATTGTTCTCATATTTTTGGTCTATTTTTCTTAAAATTGTGGTTTTCTGGCAAATTAGTGGTAAATGATTAAAGATTGAAGTTGGAAAATAATGAAAAACATTTCAGTTTCAGACTTCATATCCTTCAGAAAATCCATGCTAATGCAAAACCTGTTATTCTGTCAACTTTCTAAGTATGTAAGAATGAGATGCAAATCCTATCTACACTGCACTGTCAGAGGGTAAAGTCAGATTTCTTCAGTGCAGATTGTGTTAATTACTGTGTCCTCTAGACTGTATAGCTAGATAGGTAAGGGGTTCTAATCTCACGGCAGTGTGTGTGTGTGTGTGTGTGTGTGTGTGTGTGTGTGTGTGTGTGTGTGTGTGTGTGTGTGTGGTGTTATGCAGATATGACCTAAACTACTGCTGATGATAATGCAGTAGTAGCCTGGAGTAAATTTTAGACTGCAGGGCGAGTTCCCATCAATTTCGGACCATTCTCTCAACATCATTTTCCAGCAATGCACACTGATGTCATCCTCTATAAAGTGCACTGTCATACTATCAAAGTCAGACGTCTGGTGGCACATGCATTAAGTGCTGTGTTGTCTAGATTGCATAGCCAGGTAGGTAAAGAGTTCTAATTTCAAGGCTGTCAACTTGTGTGAGTGTATATGGAGTTGTGCAAATATAACCTTAACTAAGATGGCTGAAATAAATTTTGCACTACATAGTGAGCCCACATCAATGTCAAACTGTTCTCCCAATGTCATCTTCTCAGCAATACAAAGAAGATGCTATCTTCTATAACGTGCAGTCTCACACTACTGAAGTCAGACTTCAGTGGTGTCACTTGTGTTAAGTACTGTGTCTTCTAGATTGTATAACTAGATATGTAGGGGGTTCTAACTCACAACAATCAACTTGTGTGTGTGATGGTGGATTAATTGCATCATTGTAGGACTAATGCAATAGGTGTGCTCATTTGACTCCCACTCATAAGAAACACTAATGTGGTCAGGTCAATCACATATCTCCTTTTCACTCTGTCCACAAATGTATACTGTCTGCAACACAGTGATGAGGTCATCATTTCAATAATGTACTCACACACCACTAAAATCAGACTACTCCTGTGGCATGTGTGTATAATACACTCGTGCAGACTGTATCAGTCGATAGGTAGGGAATTCAAATACAGCAGTTAGACTCTACTGATTGTGTGTGAATATAAATGGATGCAAAAGAGTGTTACACCACTTAGTACTGAAAACATTTAAAATTTCATTTAGATGTAGAAGTCATTTTTGTACACACATCTCCTTTGCACAACACAGCTGATGCCATGCTTTCAAAGATGCAGTCTGGTTCAAATGCAATCAGACTTCTTTTATTTTATTTATGTATTTATTGACATTTGTTAACCGGGTTGGTCCAGCAGGGCTTGTGGCCCATTTTCAGTGGAGACCAGAGGAGAAAAGCACCAAAAAAAAAAAAAAAAATCACAGTTTACAGAGCACCAAACATCTGAGTCAAAAATATGGTCAAAATCAGTTATACAAGAATGTTAGAGAGACAACGGAGAAATGTAAACACATGATCCACCTTGGATCCCGAAAACTACCGTCCCATCAGTCTGACAAGCCTTATCTGCAAGGCCATGGAGCGTATTATCATGGAACTTATAAACAAAGACATTGGCAACCTTCAAACACTGGACCCCACCCAGTTTGGGTTTGTGAAGGGCCGATCTTGTCTCCTGAACCTGATTGACTTCTTTGAATCAGTCTCCAGAGCCATGGACAAGGGTAAGGTGGTCCACACAGCCTATCTAGACCTTGCCAAGGCCTTTGATACCATCCCCCACTCTGGAATCATAGATAAACTTACTAAGTTGGGCATTAATCCCTATGTCACCCAATGGGTTGCTAAATGGCTTACTGATAGAACCCACACTGTAAAAGTAGCCGACTCCAAATCCAGCTCCAGACAAGTGACAAGTGGAGTACCTCAGGGTTCAGTCCTGGGGCCGCTCTTGTTTGGCATCTACTTCTCTGAAGTACAGGTCAACACTAAGGGACTCTGGCTAACAAAGTTTGCAGATGACTGCAAACAGGGAGCCATTATTGAATCCCCAAATGATGTGGATAATCTACAAAAGGACCTTACAGAAACAGATGCTTGGTGCCAGAGCCATGGGCTCAAGCTCAGTGCCAAGAAATGTATTGTTATCCCCTTTGGGAAAAAACATGTATCCATGAATTACCATATAGGTGGCAGTACACTAAACACAGAAAGTGTGATAAGAGACTTAGGGACACAGGTGGACAGTGGTCTCACATTCGATAACCACATCGCCACAACAGTCAGGAAATCCTTCTATGTGGCACACCTCATCACGAAGGACTTTTCATCCAGAAAAAAGGAGGTCATTGTCCCACTGTACTCATCCCTCATTAGACCCATTATAGAATACAACGCCCCATTTGGTATGTACCTCTCAAGACATCTGCAACAACTGGAAAGGCCTCAGAAATACCTCACTAAAAGAATCACAGGCCTAAAGCAGATGCCCTACACTGACCTCCTTAAAAAACTCTAGCTATACTCTGTCGCATATCGTCTACTCAGAGGCTATCTCTGCTTAACATACAAGGCCATGTCAAACCCAGAGCTGTTGGACATGCTACACTTAAAGAAATCCCAATCCCTCAGAGCTACATGCTCCAGGGATCTAAACCTTGTCATCACAATAAACAAAACATGCTGGAGGGGTAGGTTCCTGACCCAGAGACTCCCCAGGCTCTGGAATAGATTGCCCATACATGTCAAGCAGAGTACCTCTTTGGACCTCTTCAAGAGGAACCTTGACGATTGGATGGGAGAAAGGAAATTCACCCCAGGGATCACGTCAGTCGCCCTGCTAGACAGGGGTCCAGGAAAGTAAATAATGTGGGAAGAAATAGCCAGGGAATTGTTATGGCTAGGCTTGTATAGGCCCTAGGGCTGATAGCCTAGTACCAACCTATGAACCTATGATATATAGATATCAATATTTTTACAGACTAAAAATATATATCTACATATTTACAAAAAGAGTTAAGTCCAACAATATTGATTGTAGAGTTTAATAAGTATCCACAACAGTGGAGTACTTAGCTGTATGTGGAGGGACTGAAAAGGTATATAGTAGGATTGTAGGGAGCTTAAGTAGGGGATTGACAAGGACATATTTTGAAGTTGAGAAGATGAAATTTGAGTTTTTCTTTAAAGTGGGATGGGTGGATGATGGAACAAATGTCTCTTGGGAGTTTGTTCCAGGCTTGGGAGATGGAGTGTTTATATAGGAGTTTGCCAGCTATTTTTTGGGGTTGGTAGATTTGTAGTAGTTGCTGATTAGAGGTACAGAGAGTCTGTGGATGAGTGTAGATAGAGATGAAGGAAGAGAGAACAGGGAGGATGAAGGCTTGTAAAGAATGAAGTGTAACATTTGAAGTTGTGACAATAGTAGAAGATGGGGGAATTCTAATCAGTGGAGAGTATTTAGAGCAAGGCAGTGATGTGTATTGTATGGAGAGTTTGTGATAACTCTAGCTATCTTGTGGTAAGTTTGTTGGAGTTTGTTTAAAATAGTAGTTTGGATGTTGGTGAGTACTGGGGCAGCATATAGAAGGGAAGAGAGGAGAAGAGCTTGTGCAAGGTAGAGTCTGGCATTTGTAGTTAGAAACTTTTTGTTGTGATTCAGTAAACCAAGTTTCTGGTGAGTTTTTTTTATGCTTTGCAGGATGTGCAAGATGAATTTGAGTTCATCATCTATGATGACCCCAAGGAGTTTAGTGTGAGCTTCAGGTTGGTTAACAGTGTTATTAGAGGAAGTAATAATAAAGGTGGATTTGAGGTGAGAGAGATATCAGGGTAAAATAATAAGTGATTGTTTTTTTTAGGGTTGAGAATGAGTAGATTCCTGGACAATCACTCTTCATTGGATAGGAAGGCCTGTTGAGTAAGAGTGTGGAGACTGGAGATATTGTCTGAGATAGAGATGAGAGTCGAGTCATCTGCTTATTGGATGAGGGAGGATTGTTTATAAGAAGTATAGAGATCATTGGTAAAGACATTAAATAGAAAGGGATCCAGGATGGAATCTTGTGGTACCCTGTTTGGGACAGGTATGAATGGAGAAGTGGAAGAGAGCCATTTAACAGATTGCTGCTTGCAGGATAAGTAATTGGAGAACCAGGCAAGGGAGACTGCCACTTCTGTGGCATGTATGTATAATGCGCTTATTTATAGTGTGTCATTCGCTAGGTATGAAGTTCAAATACAGCTGTGACTCTCACTTGATTGTGTGTGTGTGTGTGTGTGTGTGTGTGTGTGTGTGTGTGTGTGTGTGTGTGTGTGTGTGTGTGTGTGTGTGTGTGTGTGTGTGTCTGAATATAAATGTATGCAGGAGTGTGTTATACCTTTTAGTATTGACAATATTTTGCATTCCAGATAGCTGTAGAAGTCATTTTTGTACCCACATCTCCTTTGCAAGATACAGCTGTTGTCATCCTTTCGAAGATGCAGTGTGGCTCACATTCAGTAAAAATTCTCTTATGACCTGTTCATATAATACACTTGTGTGTGGATTGGTTCAGTACATAGGTATGGAGTTTAAATACAGGAATGACTGCCATCTGTGGTTGTATGTTTCCATCTCTTACTGTGTAGAACAGGCTGTAAATCAATCTCTCTCTCTCTCTCTCTCTCTATATATATATATATACATATATATATATACATATATACATATATATATATATATAGATCACAAAACCATCACTTTTGAAATCCCACCCCTTCAATTATTTAAATTTATTGGCCATCCTACAGTATTTCATAGCACCAAAATACAAAAGTAACCACCCCTTTCAGTCCATCTTACTGTTTTAAAAATAGTAACTCTCCACTAAACCTTAACTTTTTAAACAGGTAAAACTCAAGTTACCTACTTTCATATCTAACTTCTCTAGTGCACACTGCAGAGTGCATTCTTTTCAATCTTACCTTTAAGCATCCCTGTTACTAGCACTTTCTCTAATACCTAAAAAGATCATCTCTACTTGACTCCAAGTAGACTTTTCTCTATCTGTTAAACCTAGCACTTGCTCCTATAGTACTTATTACCTTGATACGGCACTCTTATATATAGCACCCCAAAAAGGCAAACCCCCATTTCTCGGTCACCCACGTCCCCCGGAATCTCTTTTAAAGTTTTTTTGTCTAGTCCTTCTAGCATGTCGAGGGATCAGTTGCTAGTGTCCTCTCCTGCTCAGCTGGTGAACCTGGGAATATTGAGGCAATGTTACAATTGCCTCATGTACACAGACAACCCTCTCCTCCTCCCACAAAACACAAATACATGCGAGAGATGCAACTATACGGCCAAACTGGAGGCTGAGCTCTCTCAACATAGGACTGGCAAGACCAGTCAGGAGGAGAAGGTTACCACACACACTATAGACCCAGTCTCACATAGTACCATCACAACCTCAAATCATACACATAAACACACAAAGACATACTCGGGCTCTGATCAAAAATCTACCAAAACAGCAGAGGCCACCAAAGCAGACACCCAAACAACCACCACCTCAGAACACAACACCTGCAACACATAGACCTCACAGTCAGAGTGTCAAACAGTCACAGCCCTTAAGGCCAAACACAATGCCAGACACACTAGTCATTGGTGACTCCATAGTCAGACACACTGACGTCCCGCTCACCAGACTGAGTAAGGAGAAGGTCACAGTAAGCTGCCTGTCGGGCGCTAGAATCCGCCACATAACGCAAGCACTCAGGTCTCTCAACAGCAGGTACAAATACGACTCAGTCATTGTCCACGCTGGTGTAAACGACCTGAGATGTACCTCCTTGGACTACATGAAAAGAGACATTGAGGAGCTCTCTGATTATGTAGCCCAGGCAGGTATGACCCTGACCTTGAGCAGTATCCTACCTTCACCAAGAATGATGCCACAATACAGAGATAAGATGATCAGCTTTAACAATTGGCTTAAACTCTGGTGTCATTCAAAGGGGATCCAATGTCTGTCTGCCTGGGATGACATGCTGGACAAGCCACGCTGCTTCAAGGGATGGCTTGCACCTGTCACCCTGGGATTCGGATGTTGGCAAAGGCTCTTGCCACCCCATAGTGCCTTTTTAGGCAAGGCTCAAATTCTAAACCTACCACCCTAGAACACAAAAAGGAAAAAACTAAGGGTAATGCTGCTCAATGCCAGAAGTCTAAATCTCAAAATGCACGCACTCGAGGCCCTTCTCAGTATGGAGAACATCGATGTCTGTGCAGTGACAGAAACCTGGTTCAAGGCTCCTGAGAGCACCCCAGCACTATCAGGTTTTACCTCTTATCATGCGTTCCGGCCCCAAAATCCGGACAATACCAAGAAAGGAGGTGGGGTATCCATATTCATCAAAGACACCCACACCTCAAGACTGGTGGCAATGCACGATGCATCGGAGACCATCCAGGTGCAATTAACCATAGGCAAGACTGCTCTACAAATTGTAGCATGTTACAGGCCACCCTCACAAACTCAGGAACCTCACATGGCCTTCCTGAAAACACTAGAGGGGATAAATGTATCACC
Organism: Protopterus annectens; assembly: GCF_019279795.1. Taxonomy (NCBI): domain Eukaryota; kingdom Metazoa; phylum Chordata; order Ceratodontiformes; family Protopteridae; genus Protopterus; species Protopterus annectens. The sequence continues at coordinate 1,721,896,860 of NC_056732.1, read as the reverse complement.
AAACACCATCATACTAGGTGACTTCAATTACCCTAATATAGACTGGGAACACTACTCAAGCCCAAACACCCTAGCCCAAAAGTTCCTGGAATTCATAAACTCAAATGCCATGGAACAACTAGTCACCATCCCCACAAGAGGAGAAAACATACTTGATCTCATCATCACGAACATGGGAGCACAATGTTCAACACCGGAAGTATACCCCTCACTGGTGAGATCAGATCACAAACTAATCTCGCTGGAGGTCCTCATCCCACCCCCACCTGAAATAAAAAGACCACAGTAAAGAACTTCTCGAAAGCCGACTTCACACTTCTAAAGACTAGTGTGGTCTCCTTTAAGGCCCCGAGCCGGCAGAAAACAGTACTCAAGCCGCTGAATCACTTACAAATGCCTTCTACCAGCACCTGCAGGACTGCATGGATAAGGCAATCCCAAGCAAAACAAAGACTCTTTGTACCAAAGGCAAGCGTCCAGTCTGGTGGACCCCAGCCATAAACAAACTCTACAACAAAAGGAGGAAGCTACTACAAGATAGAGCAAAATCCTTAAAAGGTAAGACACCCTTGATCACTATAAGTAAAAACTAAGAGCTCTCATAAAATCATCCAAAGCAAATTTTGAGAGAAAAATAGCTAAAGACTCAAAAGACAATCATAAGGCCTTCTTTAGCTATGTTAGAAACCTGGGAGGAAACTCCCAGATATGCTCAGAACTAGTTCAAAATGATGTGAAGATTACTGATCCTACAGACATTGCCAACATACTGGCTGACAGGTTCAGTGCAAACTTCTCCCCCAAAGGAGAGATATCTATACCAAGCGATTGCAGCCCCCAAACATCTCCAACGCCCAAGTGAGAACTGCTCTCTCCAAAGCAAAAACACAGCATCCATGGGACCTGATGGTGTCCCCGGCTGTGTGCTCCACGAACTCAACGAGGAATTAAACCCACAGCTAGGACAGCTGTTTAATCATAGTCTTACCTCTGGATACGCACCCAGGAGTGGCACTGCAACTGTGGTCCCACTTCACAAAGGCGGTGCCTCCACCGACCCTGGAAATTACCGCCCATTAGCTTGACAAGCCTTATCTGCAAAGCCATGGAGAGGATCATAATGGACCTCATAAATAAAGACATAGGGAATTTGCAGACTTTGGATCCATCCCAGTTTGGCTTTGTCAAAGGCAGATCATGCCTTCTAAACTTGGTTGACTTTTTGAAACAGTCACCAAAGCCATTGATGAGGGAAAGGCAGTCCATACAGCCTACCTCGATCTGGCGAAGGCCTTCGATACAATACCCCACTCGGGTATCATTGAAAAACTCATCAGCTTAAATGTTAACCCATACATCACAAGATGGGTTGCAAACTGGCTGAGTGACAGAACCCACAGGGTCAGAGTTGCTGGCGCCATGTCAGACTCAAAGCCTGTCACAAGTGGTGTACCACAGGGCTCAGTCCTGGGCCCACTCTTGTTTGGCATCTACTTTTCCGAAGTACAAGCAAACACAGGAGGGTTATGGCTGACAAAGTTTGCAGATGACTGCAAACTGGGTGCCATAGTAGAAAACACATCTGACACAGATATCCTTCAGAAGGGTCTCACAGAAACGGATAACTGGTGCCAGAGCCATGGCCTAAAGTTAAATGCCAAAAATGCATAGTCATACCCTTCGAAAAACAAGGTTACCCCTAGCTACCAAATAGGTGGCAATCCACTGAGCACAGAAGAAGTTATCAGGGACCTGGGGACCCAGGTTGATAGTAGTCTGTCATTCGACACCCATGTAGCTAAAGTAGTTAGGAAGACCTTCTACATTGCCCACCTTATCATGAAGGGATTCTCATCTAGATCAAGGGAGGTCATAGTCTCCCTATACTCATCACTCATCAGACCAATGATTGAGTACAATGCCCCATTCGGAATGTATCTGACCCGACACTTGCAGCAGCTGGAGAGGCCACAAAAGTTCCTCAACAAAAGGATAAAGGGTCTCAAACATCTGTCCTATGCTGCCCGACTGAAAGAACTCCAGCTCTATTCAGTCGCCACCGCTTGCTCAGAGGTGACCTTTGCCTAACATACAAGGCCATGTCAAACCCAGATTTGATGAATATGCTTCACCTCAAATCTAGATCTGTCAGAGTCACAAGGGCGGGAGACTTAAACCTCGACACGGCTATTAATAGGACGTGCTGGAGGGATAGATTCATCACCCAAAGACTCCCTATGCTGTGGAATAAAATCCCGGTATATGTGAGGCAGAGCACCTCGCTGGCCTTGTTCAAGATAAATCTTGACCAATGGATGGGAGATCGCAGATATACCCCAGGGATTACCTCAGTGTCACTGCTCAACAGAGGCACAGCAAAATAATGGGTATAGTTCCCCATACTAAAGGGGTGGCGTAAGCCACAAAACTATGGGCTAGGCTTGTAAATGCCCTCGGGCAGATAGCCTAGTATGAACCTATGAACCTATGAACCTATGATATAGATATAGATATATAAAGTGTATCTATACAATGTGCTGTACAACTACATTTTAGTGGAAACATGAAGGTAATACACAATGGTGATGTCATCGAGTGCAGTGTCAGAATTGCCCGATCTGTAGCTTATGATATTAGCTATATAGTTCAAATTCTGATGTTATTGCTTAAAGTCACTCTACACATTAACACCGTTGTCACCCACAAGTGCTATGTTCATGTGTAGCTGTTTCCTGTTACAAGAGTTTATTCTATATTTCCTTTGGAAAGACTATATTGCAGACTGATGCCGTCTTCTGAATAGACCGTCATTCCATCACAGCTGTAGTAAAACACCTCCTCAGGACTCAGGACATGAGATGATGTAATGTATGTTGTTGCCAAAGTAAGCATGTGTCCCAATACAGGATTATATCCACATTATATATAACTGTTGCTACTATCACAGTGACAACAGCAGGGGTCCCCAGGTGTATTTGAGTATACCTAGCATCAGGAAGTGCTATTTGACATACAGCAACATTCTTTCTAAGTAATTACAGGGACACATATTCCTTGATTCATACACACAATGCATTGCTTTAACATAACCACACATATGACAATTGGTGATCGAGTTATACCATGGCATGCTAACCGCTGTCAGAGGTTAGCATTGTTGCCACAGAGCAATAGGATCTCTGGTTTGATTTTCAGTTGGGGTTCCTTCTGTTCAAAGTCTGCATGTCCTCCCTGTTTGGGTTTCCTCCCACATTCCAAAGACATGCATTAGGTGGATTGGATACTCTAAATTGGCTGTAGGCATGTGTGTAAGTGAGTGGTACAATGTACTACTGTGGCTGGAGTAGCCACCTGGCTGTGTAAACCTTGGCTCAAGATGATTGCCACTGTTGAAGTGACACCTCAACCGCATGTGCAAAATTGGAAAAAGGGGTTGAGGATGGATGGATTGATTATACCATGGTACATTCATTCATCCCACTATGGTGATTTTTTTCAACAGATAGGCAACTGTTCCAAACATGCAATGAGTGACATTAACCATTTGCATTCTTAATGTTTCTACAAGAAAGACATCCCCCAATTATAGTTTATACGTATAGAGTGGCAGATGCCTCTCTCATCTATTTTATCAGATACAAATTATAGGATAATAAAATGCAGATGATTGAATTACTTCACATAGGTGGAGTTCAACAGCTGTGATAACAGCCCCACTGTAAGGAATGTGATTAATAGTGGTCTTTTTATTTTGGGGATTTGGATATCTTAATGTTCAGTTCTAACATAGGGATTCCTTTTTAGTGAACATGCTGACATCATGCAACAACCTTTATATTACGTCAGTGTTATTCCTTGATATGTTGCACTAACACATGTGAACATAGATTATAGAGAAGCTGTCCTTGACCATGGAACACTGATATAGAACTGATCACATTTTGTGTGCACATGAGCGCACTCATTTATTTACCATCAGTGTGACATGCTGATATGACATTTATTCGCAGGGACCTTTCTTAATTCACACATTAATTTCAGTTGTTTCTGACAATACCCATTGCTACATCCTGTTACAGATGCCAACATTACACAGATCTGGGGAATATATTGATCATGGTGTGGGATTTGCATCTGTTCTTCTCTGTCAGTACAATAACTGTGTCAGGCAGGAGTGCATTACACAACGGTATTACGTATGTCACACACTGCTTCCACATTTGTAACACCACACACACACACACACACACACACACACACACACACACACACACACACACACACCCCTATGAGATGCATAACTTTTCTAATATTGAGGTGCATAATTCCCTTTAAGGGTGATTCTCCTCATGCATGTGTTTGGCCTATTTCTGTGGCATACATAGTTAATACAAAAGTCGTTGATGGCATGGATCCAATTCTTCCAAAATAAGATTGTGACTTCTAAGCCATTCCAGTTTTCCAACATGAAGAAATGTATCCACTGAAGAATGTATCTCTTTCTTTTCTGAAGAAATGTCAAGCAGAGGTCTTTATTTTGCCTCTGAAGAAACTGTCCAAAAGTAGACCAGACAAACTCCGTACTACTGTATATGTTATACTTTATTTGTCTCAGAACAAATTCTTGCCAAACAGTTAATTCTGTCAGAGCTATTTTAATTCTATTATAACACAGCTAGACAGATGAATAGACTAAAGCACACTTAGTCTAAAACGTCACCCCTGAATGAAACATACTGTCCAGTTTATATACTCTTTTCAAGCAATATTTCTAATGTCCTTGTGACTTGTTCTTCTGGTTTCCGTCCGTGTAATGAAAACGTCCATGGTTATTTCATGCCCTTTTTTGGTTCTTGCTGAATCTGAAGACCACAAAAGTTTCTCTACGTCATCTTTGCATCACTTGATCTGTCTGCATATTATTTATTTATTTTTGCATTTGAAAGCCAAGAAAGTCAACTTCCTTTTTTTCTATAACAGGATGCATTTACAGTATTGCCCACAGCTATATGTTATTAATATCTAAGCTGAACATAACTGTTCTTGCAAAGCAAGCATATTTTGAAAACTGTTGTTTGGCCTTGCACATTTCCTTTCACTGTACACACAGTATATTGGGAAAAAGCATTTTAATTTACACAATATCTATCACAACATGTTATTTTCAAAATGATTTACAGGAACAGAATTCATGCAGAAGTGGTGGTCCCCAACTTTGGCAATCTGATATTAACCCAGTAAGAAGAAGGAGTCATCTACAGATCCATATTCTGGCAGTACTTTTCTATGGCATAGTATAAACATTGACATTGACTGGCCCTTGTAGAGGTAACTGACCTGATTTGATGTCATTTGATGTACTGTGCTCAGTTTGGAGGTCTTATAGGGACAGATATACTACTGCTTTCACAAGTTACAATGGAAAGTAACCAGGTGATTAAGGCTTTGGAAGGGAAAACTTATCAGGGAACATGTAGTGCATTGTGGACAGAAGAGTCAAAGACATATGATTTTTTTAAGTGAAGTAATACTATGAAGGGGAAAAACTAAAAAAAAATTAGAGGAAATAAAGAAGGCATAGGTTGTAAACTGTAATTACAAATTTCAGTGTGAATGCTATGATGTATTTGTTTCCAGAATGGTTGTGGACATGTAGGATGGGTATAAACTCTATAGCAAGTGTGCATGCAAAAATTGGCGGGTAGAGGGGAAGAGAGTATGCACCAGAAAATTTGTCTTCTTTTGCCATAATCTTAATGCAGTGCAATTGAATCTTCATTCAAAAGTAGCAGCTCTGGAGTATGCCTCATTGTAAAGGTTATGCATAACAGCCAGTTTATTCTTGTCACATTGATGTGAAAATGTAATGTTTATTACCTTCTCTATGATGATGACTAAACATAGCCATTGGTGTGGAGAAAATAATAAATAAAAATAACCCAGGGACACGATTATTCTTAAAAATGCATATATTAGGTGTCATAATTGCATTAACCTAAGAATTGTAAGATCAATAATGTTTCACACATTAAACTTTTATTTTATCATATTCAGAGAAAATACACACAACCCCAGATTCACGAATCCTCCGTGTAAGACTAAATAAGTCTTACTCGGAGGCTGCAGTTGAACGATATGACGTCAGCATGCCATGAATATTCATGAGGGCACGCTGACTCTACCCAAATCTAACACATACCATGCAGGCAAGCAGGGGGCATGTCCGACTGCTGAGCAGTGTAAAGGTCCACGCTCCTGCAAGTGTGTGAAATGCAAAATGTCAACACACAAGAGCGAGTCCGGTCAAATGTCCATGTACCCAACACCACACTCCCTGACATTGTAAACTCCCAGCACAGTTATAAAAAGTAAAACATTATTTTTTTTTTCTAATTCCCAGTATAGCTGCCCGTATTTCAGTGTGTGTGCGCGGATGTGCCCATTGCTTAGCTGCAGTTAGCAATCTTGACATGGAAGAGCATAATAAGTAATGTGTATGCAAATGATGTAAAATAGTAATAGCATAGTGGTAGAGCGTTCGCACAAAGAGGAGCCATTCATGGTTCGAGTCCCACCACTACCCTTCATATTTTATGTTCAAAATTAGTATATGAAATAATTCCTGACATATATGATTAAACTTTTACTAAAAAGCATTGAAATGGCATATGTATCAGTGAACAAAATGTATATTTTTAAAGGAACCTGACATATAATTCTCCGCAGTTAAGCTACACTTTACCCAGCGCAATATAATTGCCCGCAGTAAAGCAACGCTTTGGCCAGTGCAATATAGTTGCCCATAGTTAAGTAGCGCTTTGCCCAGCGCAATATAGTTGCCCATCGCTAAATAGTGCTTTACCCAGCGCAATCGGTTTGCGTGGAGGTGCGTGCCATGCCAACCAGAGCACCGTCAAGCAACGTGGAGCAACATTGGGCAAAGTTGCTTAAACACAGCCACACCCCCTAACCTGTCTGGACAGTAGTAAAACAAAAAGCAATGACAAGGTGGGGATCTCAGTCCCACTGTTACCATCTGTGGGCTCATGGGCTTGCGATGTCCAAACATCCGTCCCCGTCAATTGTGTTCACCCACCCCATGTGTCATACTCCGCCCCTGTATGCATCTTCTTTGTCTTGTCTGTTTACCTCCCTAACCTACCTCCCCAAATATACCTACTTCCTCTACCTCACTTTCCACTCTCACCTAAAAAAAAAAGGGCAATCTGTACCCACAAAAAAAGGACGCCCCATACATAGCTGCCCATTTCACACACATGACCGCTGGACATGTAAACTGATAATTATAATTGGCAGTACAACATACTTTGTTGTCATCACCCCTCTCCCAGGGGTGGAAGGATTCAAATTTCCCTCAAAATTCATTGCATATGCACAGCTGTTGCTGTTAAAGAAATGGGCAGCTATGGACCTTCCCTACACCTGTCCTGCACATCCCGAGCTTGTTTTCCTACTGTCTTTCCCTCTTTGTGCCCCCTTTTTCATCACTTTCCTATCTCCCCATTTTCTTTTCTTTCAAAGAAATTAGCACGGGGGTTAGCAGGAGTAAGCACTTTTAAGCAGTAGTAAGCAGGTTTAAGCGAGTGTGCGCATGTGTGCACTAAGCTTAGCATCACTAAGCATCACGCAAACCCACACAAACCCGCTTACAACTGCTTAAAAGTGCCTTAGTCACTCTATGTCAGGGCCCTTGTTCTGCTCAGCAGCAAAATAAAACACCTCTGTCAGTCTCGAACCCCAGACCTTGGACACACTAGACTGCATGAAGTACCACTAAGCCACAGCAGATATGCAATAACTTGGTGCTGAAATAAATATATCATGCATTACAATGAGTGAATGTAAAAGAAAAATAGGAAGGCCATAACACAAAGCTTGTTCTGTGGATCTTTACCAGCAATAGTTGTGGAATTGCATTACATGAGTGTGATGTGAGAAGCAGCCATTCAAGCAGCAAATAATGTTACAGAGACACTTTACAACCCTCAACCAGTATCAAAGCAGGACAAACAGTGGAATATCAGATTAGGGCAGAGGCGATACTTACTAACTGTGACTACTTTTCAGGGATGTCCCTGATTGTGAAACATATTTTAGCTGTGTCCCTCTGAATCCCTCTGAAAAGTACTGACATCAGTCAGAAAGGTGGGGTATTACACAATGAATACTGTCAATAATAACAGTAGACACCGCTCGTATTTCATAAAAGGAGTACTAATCCATATGCACTTCTTCACTCAAGTCTACACTTACTGTCCCTATTATGTGTAAGGTGTACCTCATATTTAAATACCTATCCCTGACTCCATGCAAAGATGTATCTGAGTGTTTAATAGGCCTGGCAGAGGCACAAAAAACACAGGCATATAAGCTATTCTGCTGTTACACACTCTGCAAATATCTTTGATAGGACCTCCACAAGCATACCCTTATGTAGGAGTACAACCCAGAAATACCAAAGGATGTAGCCATGTACTGGTAGCAACTGCCTGTAACAATGCCATTGTACCAGTCCTGAAAACACCTGTGAGTTGCACAGACAAAGAATAACAGTGTAATTTCTGGCTACCATCTGGATACGTTCACATTTGGGAACTATGCAGACAGACCACCTGCCTTGATAAACTAACAGGTACACACCAATCCTTTAAGTCCAGTAAGATAATATTCACACAATAATACATAATGCTCTCTGTATGTAAGCACCCCCCCACAATTAAAATATACTAGTGTGTTTAGGGTCTACCAAGGGTGTAGGTAGGCATACTCAGTACTGGAATTGTCCAGTTGTCCTGAGAACGTTGTGCTAATGTCAACAATAAAAAACACAAACCCTGCAGAAGTGAGTACATTAATATTCACAGTATAACAGTTCACAAACAGTTCATGTGCCAAAAGAATACTTCTCAATAACTACATTTGTATGGCAGTTAATTATATGAGTACAAAAGAAACTACATAGTCGCATAAATGTTGTGTAAGCATTTGTAGGGGTGAGTTAAACTCTACACTGATAGCTCTGTAATGGAAGTGGCAACAGTCAGGTCTGAGTACAACATGTACATCACTGTCTACACCTCTAGCTTCATTAATAAGATGTATATAAACCTTCTGATTTACACAACAGTGTCCACAGCAAACAAGCATGTGCCCCACCCTAGAAATCTGAAAGGGCTACGCCTACATACCTTAGCAATTTATAGCATTGGGCTGCTATGACAGTGAGTACTGCAATTACCACACAACAGGCTGTATGCATTTACCAAATGCTGGGCACCAATTGGTGCAGAGGGCATCACATGCACAGATACCTATAAAAGCAGATTGTACTTGCTATCCCCACATGCAATCATTACATTGCAAGTTTCAGCAACTGTAGAACTAACCAAAAAAAAAACTTAAGTAAAAAACTTTACTTAATAAAAAAAAAACTGTCAAAGCATACACAGACGATCCTGAAAGGGACAAACAGGTATGTAACAGATCTGTAGTTACCGGCAAGTAGTAGATGTTTATGAATAATACTGTACATACTCTGAAACATGCATATGTGGCAGCAGTAGGTATGTATGCACTGATGCCATGCATAACCACTGCCATGGAGAAATTAGTGTGTAGCTGTGCGCAGTGGGACATAACTGTGACATATGTAGCTCAGCATTATATGTCAAACATCTGAACATGTTATCTATGGTCTGTACAGTACTGCGTATAATGGCAGTTTTGGGGAGTAGTGCAAACACGTATATAAACATGGATGTGACAGAGTAAGACATGCATAATAGTCACATAATATGTAGCTTAGCACTGGCAACTGCTGTACCAGGCTAGTATAGGAATGTAGCATTTGCAGCTATATATACTGCCTGCACTATTACTGTATGCACACATGTGACAACTGTCCATGTTGTAGCAAGGCCCAACAGGTCATCCGTGAGGTGTATGGCCTTACAACAGTGTGGACCCTGTGTGTGTATGGCAAACACATATGGAGAGATACATGTGTCTGATATATTAGCATCTGAACATGTGCATAGAGCAAGGGACATACCGCAACTGTTTGTGAACGGTGGACATTTATATGTTGGTGCAGGTTGCTATGTGCTTATTTAAATGTAGGTTGTAGTGTGTGTCAAACAAGACAGCATACAGTGCTGGCATATGACATGTGGTGTTTAAATGTCCTGGGTATGATTTGTTAGGTTTGTAGTCTTCCAGATAGGGGGTCCTGCTAAAGATACATGGGCTGAGAATACCTTCCATGCATTTTGCACACGACTGTGCAATATCATTGCATAACTGTATCCCTCTCACCCTTTGCATAATAGATATTCCCACCATGAAACGTGGACTGTATATGTTCCTACATGTATATCTATATGTACACCAATGGATGTTCATATGTATGCTCAGGCTCAATGTTGTACACGTATTGCCATCCCTTTTGTTAGAAACCCTGTACCCATGAATTACCACATAGGTGGTAGTCTACTCAACACCAAAAGTGTGATAAGAGACTATGGGACACAGGTGGACAGTAGTGTCCATTTTGATAATCACAGTGCCACACTAGTCATGTAAAATGAGTACGGTCCACATGTCATCAGAAAAGGTGTGTCAGCCATGGAAAAAGAGGCCAGTGTTCCACTCTACTCATCAGTCATAACACCCATCATAGAGTACAATGGCCCTGTTGGTATGTACCTCAGAAGACATCCACAGCAACTGTAGATGCTAGACACATACCTCACAAAGAGTATTATCAGACACAAACAGATGCCCTATGCAGACTGTCTTACAAAACCACAGCTACACTGTGTTGCATACTGCCTACACAGAGGCTACCTCTGCCTAACATACAAAGCTATGTCAAACCCACAGGTGTTGGACATGCTCCATATAAACAGATGAAACTCCATACAAGCTGCACACTGTACTGATCCAAACATTGTAACGTCAAAAAGCAGAAAATGCTGGAGTGGTACATTACCATCTCAGACACATACCATACTCTGGAACTAACTACCTATCAATAGCAAATGAAGGTCCTCATTAGCAGTTACCATGAATAATCATGATGATTGGATGTGAGATAGGAAACACAACCCAGGAATCACCTCTGTGGCTCTGCATGACAGGGGCACATGAACCTACATTACATGGGTGTTGAAGGACAGGGTACCATATGTCTAGGCTTCCATAGGCCCTATGGATAATAGCCTATTAGCTACATAGGACCCAATACACACACGCATGTACTTGTTGCATTACTTGCTATGTGAGGTTGACTGTGTGTGATGGAGAATGTGTAGGCGAATGTGTCAAAGATGCGTATATGTGTGATAGCCTAGTGGGAAACTGTGTATATCATGGTATGTAGTGTTGTAGCTGTAATCCCAGCAAAAGATACGTATGCTATTGTTAGGCAGAAAGAACAATATGGCATACGGTGTGACGTAGTCCCATGGTGTTGACTGCAGTGTGCCATTGTAGGCTAAAGCAGTACATGTATGCTTATTGATAGTTAACACTAGTGAATACAAATCCCATATGAACTGTAGTACTACCTGAAGCTTTAGGCCTAAACAGCACAGTATGGTTTATATCCACATTGCTTGAAAACACTGTTTTGTTTGTTACTTGTAGTCCTGACACATTACATACCTCAGGCATGAGGTTTTGTAGGCGCTGACACACAGTACTGTATGGTGCACAGGTAAGACTAATCTGGGTTGCAATACCTTTGTGTCTTGTAGGTATGTCTGATGTGTGTGTGGGTATGCCTGTAACATGGCCTCGGTGGTATGTGTGTCACAGGATATAAGTGCATATCTAGCAACATGTATAGTGTAGTACAGCAGTATGCCACCTATAGAGATGAATGTACACATATGTTACTGAGGTGTTTGCTATCAACAAGTAGCGTGGTGTACTGGTAGTACTGTAACTGTATTTTACATTCATTTCAATGGATGACAAATTTCTGTATGCATTAGCTTCACATACACCTCCTGTGGCTAGGTGGTGCATTGTGTCACATACAGTGTGCCATGTACTATTGTATAGTCTTACATACTGGTTTCCCTTTGTTGCTGTGCCAAACATGGTTTGGTATATAGTATGTGCCATGCACTGTCAGGCAGTTGTGGGCTGAGCAGTCATATGTGGTATTAAAAGTGTGTATCTACTGACAGCTGATAGGTTGCTATATATGGCATTTCATTGATGTCTGTACTTTAGAATGTTAAGTGTGCCACATGACTTGCTCACAATTACTGTTTTATTGTCTTCCAGGGACATGTCTCACAACAGGAAACCCACATATTCCCCTGAGGAGGAGGAAGTCATTGCAGACGCCCTCATATACCATCACAACCTGCGGTTCTCCAGAACCAGCCAGGACCAGCATGGCCGCACTGCACTGTGGCAGGATGTTGTCCGTCGGGTGAATGATGTAGGCATGCATAACTGGACTTATGAGCAGGTACGCCATCACTGCAGTGATTTAATCAGACATGTCCGGCAGCATGCCTCCGATGTCCACAGACAACAGCTTGCCACAAATGGTGGTGCAGCAACACATCCCCCCTCACCAGAGTGAAAGAGCTGCTCCTCAGCATGGTGGCTCCTGGCCAACCAGTACAACAGACCTGTGTCATCATGGAGGCTGGAGTCACCCAGCACATTGATACAGAGCATGCAGGTAACATGGCATATGTGTAGACTACTGTTAGCTCAATTGCTACAACATGCATTTATCAGATGTGTACTGTGTCTTCAGAAGATGTGGAGCCTGGTGTCATGCAATACTGATAAATTGGGACATAATCTGTATGCCTGTGACTGTCACCTCTTGTACTACTGTAAAATTGCAAACTCACAGCAGCAATGCCATAGTTGTTGACACTGACAAACTGTCTCATATCCTTGCAGGTCCCTCTGGTGTGACAGCAAGACAGCAGACCCATGCTGGTGAGTGTTCTCCATTTAATATAGCATATAACATGTGCATGTCATAGGAGAGTTGTAGGCCATATACACATGTTAAACACCTACACATAGTGCATGCTCTGCATGTTCTCTGTGGGACTATGCACTTCCCAGTAACATGAGTAGCTGCCTCAAACACATGCAAGACACAGAGCATCTCAAAAAATTGTGGTACACTGTAGTGGACATTGTATAGGCAGAGTCAATACACATGCACACAACATACACCACTTTGTCATATGCAGTAAGTATTAATATGATACACATGGCGTATGTAGACACCTGCTGTAAGGTCATACTCCAGTATCTCAAATGTCATCAACACAGTACACATAGTATACCTGAGGGGTAGAGGCCTATCATGGGGTGGTGTGACACACCTCAACACATGCCACAGTCATGTTAGGCAATGCTCCCAACTGAGCACCTTACATACCCATGTAACAACTGGCTGTGAAATGGTTAATGTAGCCAAAGTGGTGCAGGTCAGGTACAGCAAGATAGTTGCCAGTGTGACATACATTAGTGGCCTTGAGTGACCACATGATGCTGCCTGATGATGGCTCATGGTACTACACTACATCCAGATACAGTAACTACAGTACTACACATATCATTCATTGCTATACACCTGACAGTTGTGTGCATCCAGCCATGGTATTTATACCTATGAGTGATGGTGCACAGGACATTGGATAGCATTTCAGACTTGCACTGCAATGTTGTGCCCATGTACACATTGTGTTCCAGGGTGAGGCCAATCATTGAACAACACACATGCATCAATGACATGTACACTGTTATCATCAATGACTCTCCACACTCAGACTGCATGCTGTTGAGCAACACATATCCTGCATGCTGACATGTGTGATAGGACTCTTTGGCTTATGATACTGTACTCCACCATCAACCACTAATGAATATGTTCCATATTGCTGTTGTTTTGTGTGTGTGTGTGTGTGTGTGTGTGTGTGTGTGTGTGTGTGTGTGCGTGTCAACTTGACTGAGTAGTGTATATGTGTGCATGTCCTCATGTGCTCATGTGTTCATGTGTTCATGTGTTCATGTGTGCATGTGTTCATGTGTGCATGTGCTCATGTGTTCATGTGCTCATGTGCTCATGTATGCATGTGCTCATGTGTGCATGTGTTCATGTGTGCATGTGTGCATGTGTGCGTGTGTGCATGTGTGCTAACATCCTGTACAGATGTGTGTATGTGTCCATGTGTGCATGTGTTCATGTGTGCATGTGTTCATGTGTGCATGTGTGCATGTGTGCTAACATCCTGTACAGATGGTAAAGTGTGTTTCCTGTCTCCCTCTCACAGGTGCTGAGGTATTATTGGATGAGTGCAGCAGGGAACCTGAAGTCACTGCCACAAATATTGGACATGATGATACATGTGTTGTGGCACAGGCAGGTTTGACAGGGTCTGTCATTGGTCCGACAATCGACAGTACACAGCTTTCCACCCCATCTATGTGCACATACATACTGCCAATACATCCCTCAACACCAATGGCCTTAGCTGAGGAACAGAATACAGTAGGCATTGACCAGGATAGTGTGGTATCTATGGCACATACAACCCCACACAGCAGCCATGCCCAGAAACCTGGAATGGTACCACATAGGCATATGTCCAGGGGTTCTCATGGGAGCACTGCTGGTCATAATGCCCCTGGCAGACGTGCCCCCACAGGTCTCACAACCTCAGGTATGTTCCTGGCTGTAATGTAGGCACAGGCACGTATGGAACGGTACACCAGGCAGGGACTAAGGGCGCAGAGGGCTCATAACACCACTATCAATGACAGTATCTGTGACCTTGCTGGTGCCATCCGTAATTAAACCAAGGTCATTGATAGACGTTGGGGGGAGACACTAGATGTCCTTCGCAATGTAATGTCCATGTGCCAGGACAGTGCAGGACGTCTGAGACATGGACGTGGATGTATGCCAGCAACATCATCGGCTGGCAGTCGTCGCGGATGACAAACAAGTCCCAGCTACTCCCGTAGTGGCAGTACCAACCCCAGCAATGTTGGGGCTGGGCTGTCAGTAGACCATCCTAGACCACCACATGCACATGGCTCTGGCCAGTCCCATCAGGGACATGGGTCCAGTCGACATCCCTCTGCCTCTGACGATAGTACCCAGTCTGGCTTAGTACCCGATACTGTCTGTGTCACCCCTGCCAGGTACAGGTACTGTGTCCGTGGCCAGAGACACTGATCTGTACAGCCTGGCAGGTACAGTCTGTGGCTGTCCCACAACCTCCCGTATTTGGCAGCCACAAGGGGGAACTGTGTGCATGCAGGCACACACACATAAACCCAACACCTAGGGCTAACACATACACACACACATTACACCAACACTGACTGATACTGTACTGTTGTCCCCCACACACACACACACACACACACACACACACACACACACACACACACACACACACACACACACACACACACACACACACACACACACACACACACACACACATGTCGATTGGATGGGCCATTGTCAGGCTCTGGCAAACCAATAACACAGCCTGTGCATATGATGAAACTGTGCCACCTCCTGTCATCTGTGACATTGATGCAAGAACAGGCTAACATGGTGCTGATGCACAGGGTGACCTCATGGCAGTGTAGCAATGTTAACATGTTGTCAACAGTAAAGTGTAATGATATCCTTGTAGGTATATCTGAGCAGGCATGATGCATCAAAGCTATGATTATCAATGTAGTATTGTTTACAACAGTGTTAATTCCAAACATGGATTGTCCACCCATGTGCCACTTGGCTGATGTGTGTAGTAATGGCAGCATGTGTTGGTGAGTGGACGGTACATGTGTGATGTGTGCAGTACAGATTTGCATGAGTACATTTGTGAACATGGTGGAGGTGCACTGTCTGCATGTACGTGCATGGTGGACACATGGGAAGGGTGACATGCCCTGTATTATACAGTGTTAGCACTTCATATTTCCTATTGGTGGCCAGTATGCATTTTACTACACATATGTTGCAACTTGGGTACACGTGTGTGTGACATGGTTTGACACTATGCTGTGGGTGATACTGTTAATATCAGTCATTAGTTTGCATTTTGGTAGTGTACATAACCTCCACAGCCTGATTTTAAACAATTGTTAGATGATGTCTTGACAACTGACACACAGCTGTAGGATACACAGTAGCATTTGAATCCTTCTGGTACTATACTATACCAGTTACCAGTGGTATTGACAGCCACACATTCCCGTGACCACTCCTGTTTGGCATGTGGCCATCCTAGGTACAAGCAGGCACACTAAGGATATGTCCGTCCACATCTGGTAATGCATACAGTGGCCTACAATGCATTCTCCGGATTAGACACTTATCCTCCACAAGGGTATCATACAGACAGATACTGTTGACCAACCCATGCTGTGAAGCTCTAAGCCAACTATAGCATAGTCATCCACATTTACTATACATAGTTTCCTGACAGTACCACATTGGTAGTAGCCCACAACATGTAGCAGGGGTACCGATGTGTACATACAGCCACATGTGATGTCATCTGTCCTTTGATATTCACATTCCCAAAGGTATGCTGATGTCCCTCAGTGTATCACATAAGCAATAAGGTGTCTGTATGCATATCCACAGAGTTGTTGTACACCTATAATGAATGCACATTATTGACAGACTGTGTTGTGTTTGAACATGTCTGGAATATGCCCCAGGCATGAACCCTCATTCACACTATTCGATAGAAACTGTCATGTGTGTGTGTGTGACACAGATGACCTAGGGCACAGATCACTACAGTGGCTGGCCTTGTCACATACATACATACGTGACCTACGGTCTGAGAAGCAGCACTAACTGTCAATGGTAACAGATGTATTTGTGTAGAAAACATGCTTTACACCTATGAAGTGATTGAGGTGACATGTACATATATGTCTTTGCCACACAGTTACCAATTGAGGTCACAAGTACATTTGTGTATTTGCCACACAGATGCCTGAAGTGTGCAATGCACATACTGTTGTTTTACTGATATGTCATACAGTAGCAAAAGCAAAACCCACAACACATTGATCAACAGTGTCATACACACACACTCAGCAATTGCAGGATTCAAACCCTTACCTAACTACGTTATGATATTAGAGAGATACGCATTAACACGACACGCTATATGCTTTACTGGGTGATTTGTTTTCCACTGCTGCATTTGTGGGATACTGACACCATCAGACTTGCCAAAGATGAATTTACCTCTTTTAATGTGTTTTGACAGTCTCCAAAAAGGCCACTCCTCTCAAAGGAAATCACACACACACACACACACACACACATTCAGCAATTGCAGGATTCAAACCACTACCTAATTATGTTATGATACTAGAGAGATACACATCAACACGACGCGCTATATGCTTCACAGGGAGTTTTCATTTCAACTGCTGTATTTGTGGGATACTGACATCATCAGACTTGCCAAAGAGGAATTTATCTCTTTTAATCTGTTTTCACAGTCTCCAAAAAGGCCACTCCTCTCAAAGGAAATCACACACACACATACATACACCAACCCCACACACACACTCAACAATTGCAGGATTCAAACCCCTATTTAACGATGTTATGATAATAGAGAGGTACTCATTAACATGACGTGCTATATGGTTTACTGGGAGTTTTCATTTCAACTGCTGTATTTGTGGGATACTGACATCATCAGACTGGACATGGTAATGTGTGTGCACTTTGTTTTATGCAATCCCAGGAATGAACCATGTGCGTCAGCAGGTGTTAACAGCTTGAACAGGACTCCACAATTCTTTGCTTGTGTGATCTATCTGTGGACAGATTGCCATTCCTTCATATGACATTACATATTTATGCACAGATTGTTGATTTTGTGGATACAACATGTGTCTGGGATGTTGATAAAGGGCTATTCAAAGTCTATGTGGGATGTGTGTAGCTCCTTTCAGTGATGTATGTCCTGGGTGGCTGCCTTGCAAACAGTCTGGCAGGTTTGGGATACATGATCTGCACATGAACATACCACAGTTGGTAGGGTTGTGTGTTTGTCAGCTTCCAATAGCTCTGTTTATGACTTCAGTCATGATGGACTCCAAGGCCTTGCAGTTCAGACTTCATAGACTTATAGGACTATAGTTCCCATGGTGTGTTGTACACCAATACTTGTGGGGTGTGCCATATGTTGCTGTAACACATTCAACAGTTTCAGATCCTGTAGAGAGGGTGAGGATCAACAGACTGTTCAGGTGCAGGGTCTGTTTGTTCTGTAATTCAGTTATGACACATATAGGTAAACAATGTAATCCAATTGATGCCATGTTTTCGGCTTTGGGAGGAGCTGTTTACCCATTCCACATGTGATATCTCCTGGTATGATGTTAGGGCCTTTTGTCAGTGGGAGGTGGGTATGTATATATGGGCCTGTCTGACAGGATGTCGGCATTGTCAGTCAGGTACAGTTGGCCCTGGCTTAGAACATATATGACTGTACATTGCTATTTATGACATAGCTGGAGGAGGTGTCATAGTTCTGACTGGACTCCTTCGCAGATAATCTTTCCCAAACACCGACAAACCTGACCACTAAACTCCTGTTATACTCTTTTACACACTTAACACCCTACTGATCCTTTGTGATGAGTCAACAGAGTATGTCATCATAATATCCTGGCATGTCCAAAGGTTGGTTTCGTGTGTACTCTCCAGTCCAGCTGGTGAATATAGGTGTTTTGATGCTATGTTACAACTGCCTTATGTACACAGACAACCCTCTCCTCCTCCCAACAAATTCAGATATATGTGAGAGATGCGACTATATGGACAAACAGGAAGAAGAGCTCTCTCGACCCGTGACTGGCACAGTCTATCAGGTGGTGAAGGTAAACACACACACCACATATCCAGTCTCACATAGACCTATAGCGACAGCAAACAAAATACATTAACACACAAAAACATACTCGGAGGCTCTAAATAAACTCTGCCTAAGCAGCAGAGACATCCAAAGCAGACACCCAAGCAACTGCTACCCCACAACAATAGCCACATATCACATAGTTCACAAAGTCAGTGTGCCACACAGTCATTGCCCTTAGGGCTAAACAACACACCTAGTACACTTGTAATAGGTGACTCTTATTGTCAGACACACTGATGTCCCACTCACAAGGCTGAACAAGGAGAAGGTCACTTTGAGCTGTCTGTCAGGTGCCAGGATCCCCCACATAACACATGCACTCAGGTCACTCCAAAGCAAGTACAAATATGGCTCCATCATTGTCCATGCTGGTGTGAATAACCTCAGACGTTCCTCCCTGGACTACATGACAAGAGACACAGAGGAGCTCTCTGATCATGTAGCCCAGGCCAGTATGACCCTGACCTTGTGTAGCATCTTACCCTCACCAAGAATGATGTCACAGTATACAGACAAACTGATCACTTTTAACAGTTGGCTAACATATTGGTGTCATTCAAAGGGGATTCAGTGTCTGTCAGCCTGGGATGACATGCTCGACATGCCACGTAGATTCGCTATGGACAGCTTGCACCTGTCATCCCTAGACTTTCAAATACTGGCTAAGGCTCTTGCCACACCCATAGTGGCTTTTTTAAGCGAGGCCCAAAAGACAAACCCACCTCCATAGACTTTACAAGGTAGAATAAACTAAGGGTATTGCTGCTCAACACCAGATGTCTAACCCTCAAAATGCACGCATTCAGGACTCTCCTCAGTATGGAGAATGTCAATATATGTGCAGTAACAGACACCTGGTTCAGGCTCCCAAAAGCAAACCAGCACTACCAGGTTATACTTCATACCATGCTTTTTGGCCACGTCAGTCGCCCTGCTAGACAGGAGTCCAGGAAAGTAAATAATGTGGGAAGAAGTAGCCAGGGAATTGTTATGGCTAGGCTTGTATAGGCCCTAGGGCTGATAGCCTAGTACCAACCTATGAACCTATAAGACTCACACCGGCCACCAAAATTATGGGGAGTATCCATATACATCGCAGATACACACACCTCCAGGTTAGTAGCACTGCACGAAGTATCGGAGACCATACATGTGCAATTAACAGTTGGCAAAACTGCCTTTCAGTTTGTAGCCTCCTGCAGACCACCCTCCTGAACTCAGGAACACCACTCTGTATTCCTGGGAACACTGGAGAATATGAAGGTCCCTCCAAACTCCATTATATTGTGTGACTTCAACTACCCAAACATTGACTGGGAATACTACTCAAGCCCCAACACCCTCGCCCAATGGCACAACTGGTCACCACACCCACAAGAGGGGAAAACATAATGGACATGATCATCACCAACATGGGGACTCTATGTTCCACACCAGAGGTATACCCCTCATTGGTTAGGTCAGACCATACATTTATCTCACTGGACATCCATATCCCGTCCCCACCACCATCCTAGGTAATCTTGGTGAAGAACTGCTCAAAAGAGAATGTCACACTTCTCCAAACCAAGGTGGTATCCTTCAAAGATCCTGGGACAGTGGTAATTATGGCCCAGACCACTGAATCCTTTACAAATGCATTGTATGGAGACCTACTGGAATGCATGGATCATGCTATCCCAAATAACTACAGGACTCACATCTCCAAAGGCAGGGGACCTGTCTGGTGGACCCTGGCCATTAATAAGCTATACAACGGGAGGAGGAGGCTATTACATGATAGAGCACAATCCCATGAAGGGAAGGCATCTTTGATCAGTACTAGCAAAAAGCTACAATCACTCATGAATTCATCTAAGGCCCGCTTCTAATGGAAACTTGCACCAAACACTAAGGGCAGTCACAAGGCCTTCTTTAGTTATGTCAAGGACCTGGGTGGAAACTCCCAGATATGCTGTGAGTTACTGCATAATGACAAAACATACACTGAACACACAAACATTGGCAACATCCTGCAAAACAGGTTCAGTGCACGTCTCCCCCCATCCCCCCTAATGAGCAAATGTCCATTCCAACAGAGTGTAGCCTCCCTGATATCACAGATGAACAGATGAGTGCTGCCCTCTCCAAAGCAAACAACACAGCATCAATGGGACCGGACGGTGTCCTGACCTGCGTCTTACATGAGTTTCATGACAAACATAACCCTCACATTAAGTCACTGTTCAATATCACAGTTACTACAGGATATGTACCCAAGGAATGGCATACAGCAACAGTGGTCCCACTCCACAGAGGTGGTGCCACTATGGACCCTGGACAATATAATAACTAGCCTGGTCTGTAAAGCTATGGAGCATATCGTCATGGAACTCATACACATAGACATCAGGAACCTACAGGCACTGGATCCTACACAATTCAGCTTCGTTGTGGGCAGATCTTGTCTCTTGAACCTGTTTGACTTCTTTAAACAGTTACCAGGTCCATAGACATAGAGAGGGTTGTCCACATAGCCTACCTGGACCTCGCTAAACACTTCAATACAATACCCCACTCGGCCATTATACATAAGCTCACCAGCTTCAATATCGACACATATGTCACAAGATGGATTGCTAACTGGATCAGGGATAGCACTCACATGGTCAGTATTGCAGGTGCCATGTCTGACTATACACCATTTACATGTGGCATCCCAAAAGGCTCAAGTCCTGGGACCTCTCTTGTTCAGTATATATTTCTCTGATGTACAGGCTAACACAGGAGGAATATGGCTGACCATGTTCGCAGATGACTGCAAACTGGGTGCCATAGTCAATTCTCCAGCTGGCACAAGCATCCTCAAAAAGGGTCTCACAGAGATGGATAACTGGTGCCAGAGACATGGCCTACAGCTAAATGCCATTAGATGCATAGTCATCCCCTTTGGAAATAACAACGTGCCCACACATTACCACATAAGTGGTATTACATAAGTGGTCATCCATTACATACGGTAGGTGTTATTAGGGATTTGGGGACATGAGTGGTTAGTACTCTCGCCTTTAACAATCACATTGCCAAAGTGGTTAGACAGACCTTCTATATAGCCCACATTATCCCATAAGGTTTCACATCTAGATCAAGTGGGGTAATTGTGCCCCTATACTCATCAGGCCCATGCTTGGATACAATGCCCCATTTGGGATGTACCTTACCCAACACCTGCAGCAACTGTGATGGCCCCAAAAGTACCTCATCAAGTAGATCTAGGGACTCACACAGATGCCCTGCGCAGTTTGGCTAAAGTAACTCCAGCTCTACTCAGTCACTTACCGCCTACTCGGATACAATCTGTGCCTGTTATTTAAAACCATGTCCAAACCAGAATTAGTGGACATGCTCCACCTCAGGATATCTGAATCCCTTAGAGCTACACACTCCATAGAAGTAAACCTCAGCACAGATATTAATAGGACATGTTGGAGGGACAGATTCCTATCCCAGAGGCTCCACCCACATACGCAGAGCCCCTCTACTGACCACCTACAGGAGACATCCTGACAACTGCATGGGTGATCGTATGTTTACCCCTGGGATATCTTCTGGGTCCCTGCCAGACAGAGGCACAATAAACTAAATGTAAATGGGCTATCTTGTGTGACCTACTATTCACAGGCACAGTCTACTAATCGAACAGGGTTGCGAAAGCCAAACACACTCTGGCTATGCTTATACATGCCCTAGGGCAGATAGCCTAGTATCAACCTCTGCACCTATGATAATGTTCAGGATGCACATTGTTTATTGATGATACTGATTGCAGGTTTTGTTTCTTCTTTGCTTTCCCACTTTCTATGAACAACCTAAGTATCTGCAGAACATATTTGATTATGAAAGAGTTCCACTATATTATATATGTGTCTGTTGTCATATTACTGTGTGCACAAGGCGGACTGGGGAATAGTGAGAGGTTCCTGGGTTAACACATGCAACTGCCAGATATGTGTGGCCCACTGCTGTACTCAGACATGACCTAAGTGTGTGAGCATGCCCAGTTCGTCCTTTCAGTGTTTTGTTGCCTAACATTTGTCTCATTTATTCGAGTGTGTGAACATGCCCAGTGTGAACTTTCGGTATGTTGCTGTCTGAGGTCCACTACATTTGTTGATGTGTGTGAACATGACCAATATCAACATTTATACTATATGTGTATTGAAAATAAGGTTCTATTCTTACTGCAGGGCTCACCTTTGTGTCATACCTCGACAGGGATTATGCTGTGCCTGCAGGGTTTCCATGAGATACCTTGCATAGACTTATCAACATTTCTTCATACGGGCTGACCACTGAAATAGTGTCATGGTTTAGTGGTTCAGTACTATGACTATAGTACACAGTATCCTGGGTTTGAGGACTAGCACTGCTTCATATTTTCATACTGGGCAGACCAGACTGCTTAAGGAACAGTAAAGCAAATATGACCATGTTTACCTGCTTTTGCTCAACTATGCCCAACTTTGACCAAACTTGAACAACATTGCTCAACGTTGACCAACATTGCTGAACGCTGCCCAGTATTGCTCAACATTGCCCAAAGTTGTGCTACTTAGTGTGTGCAATTTTGTTTACATATAGTAAATAGTTGTGAAAGCTGTTTAGCACTGCTTTATATTGCTTAACACATGGCAATCATGCCTCAGGTGGTGCTGCAGGGCTGCCTATGTCGGATGGACATATTACACTCCATATACATGTTTGTTGACAGGTAGTGTCAGGTTAAGCATCCCTTTTACTATATGTGCGAGTCAGAGAGAGGTATAATTTCCAGGGTTCCTACTGAGCCAGTGTATATGCTATGCGTTGCCTCTTTGCCAAGGCCAAAGCATACTGGGCACGCCTCCTCCTGTCTACTGGGGCAGGCTCAGGTTGTTCCTCCTCAGAGTCACCCTGTGCCTGTGATGGCCTTGGCAATGGTGGGGGGCTGTTTGGCCCGGATCTATGCTGTTCCTGCTGCAGCTGTTTTCGCAGGATTATATTATGTAGCATAGCACATACCATGACTATTTGGGTATATGTAGTTGGTGAGTACCGCAAGGCTCCACCAGATTTATCCAGGCAATGGAACCGTGACTTGAGCAGCCCAAACACACGCTCGATTACATTTCGTGTTTGTGCGTGTGCCTCATTATGGAGTTTCTGTTCAGGTGTGAGTGCATTTCTGATGGGTGTCATCATCCACGGCTCGAGTGCATATCCAGCATCCCCCACTAGGTGACCATGAAGGATGTCCCCATTGGCAAATGTCTGGTACAGCTGTGTCAGATGCCAGATATGGGAATCATGGTAGCTTCCAGGGCAGCCAGCACACACGTTCATTATTATGCCCTGGGCATCACACACGACCTGGCAGTTGATGGAGGGGAAACCCTTGCGGTTATAGTAGACCCTACTTCGCTCACCAGCTGGTGCTTTGATGCGTATGTGCGTGCAGTCTATTGCACCCACTACCTCAGGGTATTCTGCTATTTGCTGGAAAATATGCATATTGCTGGCCAATACCTCATGGGAACTGGGGAAATATACATGATCACCAACATGTGCTGATATGGCATTCAGGAAATGGTGCAGTACCCTGGATGCTGATGCCTGTGAAATCCCCATCATATCACCAGTTGGTCTCTGGAAGGTACCTGTTGCTGGTATTCTTAGGCCAACACATACCTTGGGTTCCACTGGTATGGGTTCCCCTCTGTTGGTTCTGTGTGTGAGGCATGGCCTGCACAGCTCAACAATTTGCTGCATGAGGTCTCTGACCACTCTATAGCACTCCACTATCGCCAGCTCATGTAGCCACTGGTAGGTTACCCTGGGCCTGTACACTCTTCTCTGTCTCCTCACTGTGGGTTGCTCAGCAGCATTCGCATTGTCACCACCCTCAGCATGTTGCATATGTCGCCTTATAACAGCAATGCAGCCCCTAACATTTCTTTGTCTCAGTAAAGCTTTTTCAGATTTCACTTCTATTAGCTTACTGCAGTGTTGCAGTGTCTCTGAGAAAAACATAGTGGAAAGTTGTTTACAGAGTTTTAAGTTCTGGGCTGTGCTAGTGTACTGCATGTGTAATTGCCTGATTCTGATTGTTTTCACCTGCTAGCTCTGCTAGTACTCCCTGGTTAACTTCTTACTATTTGTTGTGCTTCCTTTTCCCTTTCTGTTTCCTCAGGGGGGACAGCGCTGCGCACACAAGCGCAAACACACGCATAGCAGCTCACACACACGCACACGTGCTTACACGGACTAAAACTGGCTTATTCTTGCTAAAACACATGCACACAGGCACAAACGCACTTACACAACTTTAAACGACCTTACACATTCTTACTCCAGCTTAAACGCGCGCACACAGGTGCACACTCGTGCACACAGACTTACTCGGATGTACGGGCACGCACACGCGCACAAACATGTTGCAAGCACTTCTACAAGAAACTTTGGTGTTATCCACAGCATACACCTTCCATTTAGTCCCTTTAGCTAGGGTACCTGTTGACACACCTCTTCCAGTGATGAGTAACTTACAGCAAACACATGCCACTCTGCTCCAATGAGCTTCACTTCTTTCATACATACCCCCCTCATGATGTCACCTATCTTCTACTCTGATACTCCCCTTATCCTACTCCTACACTCCACTGACTGTGCTCTTTTTCTATATAAACTTGGGATTCACTATCCTTACCCTCATTTGCATAGGATTGCCTACTAATGCTTGGTTACATCTCTTAGACTGAGCTTCCCCCCTTAGCAACCTTGGTAGCCATGTTGTCTTTGGACTGCAATTCCCTTGCATTGTATATTATGCATTACAATAAAATCCACATTTGTGGATTTTAATTATTGGTTTTCTGTTTTTTTCAGCGCGGCGAGTTTGCACGGTGCTGCGCTATGCTTAAACATTGGCGATTGGGATAAAAAAAAAACTTTTATTTTTATTTTGCATCGGTGAACATTGCCAGTGGCCGTATTTTGGCCATTGGCATGCTTCCTCAACTGCATGCATCCTTTTTTTGGAGCTGTCACGGCTCTATTTTGCTATTTGCAGAACCGTACTCAGTTGTCAATGGAGTACATTTCTGCAAATAACACTACTCTTACTCGGACAGGTTCGGGTTTCCTGGTTCGCAAATTTACCTCATTTACATAGCTTTCACATGCAATTGAGGTAATTTGCATATCCTAGCCCTGTCCGTGTAAGAGTCGTTTAAGGAGCTCTGTTGCACGCCCCTACCGGATGTTCCTGGATCTCTCAGCGGACATGTTGGCTGCATGGAGTCTTACTCTACTCTTAGACTCCGTGCAAGCCTTCGTGAATCCGGCCCACAATGTTACTCCCCTAAGAACCAGATCTAATAATGGTGATATATTCACAAATATATACGGAGCAGGACAACTGCATTGTACAGGTGGCTTTTGCTGTTATTTAGTACATCTATCCATCCAAACATGGAGACAGGATACCACACTGACAATCATCTAGAGCCACAGTTCACATTGCCAGGTGGCTAGCCCTTCCACTGTTGTTCTTTGATAACACACACTGACACCTACAGCAAATTCAAGTGTCCAATCCAACTACTGCATGTCTTTAGATTGTGGGTGGAAACAAGATCACTTGAAGGAATTCCACATGAACACAGGGGTGACATGCAGACTTCATACAGAAGCACCCCTTTGAAGAACTGAACTGGAGATCCTCTTGCTCTGAGGTGACAATCCCCTCCATTGCACCAGTGTGACACTTACTTTTTGTTGCTGTTGTTGTTAGTTAATATTGTCATCTAATACCACACCTAACAATGCCTTGTTTTATTTCTAGGAAATAATGTAAAGTCATCATTTACAGAAGACTAGGAAGTAATGTAATGTCTTTATTTACAAAGTATTTCACTCTGAGCAAGTCACAAACATAGAAAATGCTTTCCAGAATCACGCTGTAAAAATAAAAACAAAATGGGGATTCTTAAAGTCATACATTGGGAATGAATAAAAATTAAGGCCAAGCACATATTTTTCACATGCCTACTCACTTGTCATTGGGTAACAAGAAAACAACCATTCGAAGGACCTAAGTACATATTTGTTGGCATATCATATTTTATTTCATTCTGAAGAACAGATGCTTGCTGAAAATGTAAAAGTAAGAAATTAAATTTGTGTTTATAAACAAGTGTCTGCCTACCTGGTAAGACATTTTTGTTACACTCTAAAAAATATATTACATGGCAGAAAGATGTATAATGAACTATTTATTTTTAAAGCAAACTTTCATTTTCTAAAACAGGCATTTCCTCAGGGCACAAGACTTGTCCTAAAATCACTTATGTTAAATACAGATATGTTGGCTGATTATTTTTTTTCCTTTTTTGCTGTCGTCACTTGAGTATGTTAATTTACTTTTTGTGCAAGATTATATTAACAGTTTAATTTCTTTTAATTCCTTCCAAACCCTAAATTTAGTTATGCTAAATGTCCAGAGCATTCATAATAAAATCATTGACTATCATGCCTGAAGATCTCACAATTCTCCTTACATTATAGCTGGTACTAAGACCTGGCTCAAAAAGACTTTTAATTTCACCTCCTGGCTATAACACTCTCAGGTCAGATAGGCTTCATAAAAAAGCTGGTGGTATCTCATTCCTTTATTCCAACTCTTATAATGTGACTCTCCATTCTTATCCTATCTCCCAGTTTTCCAATGCAGAAATTCTTATCTCCTTTTTAAAGGCTAATAAAACAAAGAGCGTATAGTATTCCAATTCCAGAAGACATCCTTTCCTGGATTTCTAATACTATCAAACATGAAACTATCACTCTAGAAGATGTCAGTATTAACTAGCTAAACCTTAACTCCATAGGTTCATAGGTTCATAGGTTCATACTAGGCTATCTGCCCGAGGGCATTTACAAGCCTAGCCCATAGTTTTGTGGCTTACGCCACCCCTTTAGTATGGGGAACTATACCCATTATTTTGCTGTGCCTCTGTTGAGCAGTGACACTGAGGTAATCCCTGGGGTATATCTGCGATCTCCCATCCATTGGTCAAGATTTATCTTGAACAAGGCCAGCGAGGTGCTCTGCCTCACATATACCGGGATTTTATTCCACAGCATAGGGAGTCTTTGGGTGATGAATCTATCCCTCCAGCACGTCCTATTAATAGCGTGTCGAGGTTTAAGTCTCCGCCTTGTGACTCTGACAGATCTAGATTTTTGAGGTGAAGCATATTCATCAAATCTGGGTTTGACATGGCCTTGTATGTTAGGCAAAGGTCACCTCTGAGACTGAATAGAGCTGGAGTTCTTTCAGTCGGGCAGCATAGGACAGATGTTTGAGACCCTTTATCCTTTTGGTGAGGAACTTTGTGGCCTCTCCAGCTGCTGCAAGTGTCGGGTCAGATACATTCAATGGGGCATTGTACTCAATCATTGGTCTGATGAGTGATGAGTATAGGAGACTATGACCTCCCTTGATCTAGATGAGAATCCCTTCATGATAAGGTGGGCAATGTAGAAGGTCTTCCTAACTACTTTAGCTACATGGGTGTCGAATGACAGACTACTATCAACCTGGGTCCCCAGGTCCCTGATAACTTCTTCTGTGCTCAGTGGATTGCCACCTATTTGGTAGCTAGGGTAACCTTGTTTTTCTGAAGGGTATGACTATGCATTTTTGGCATTTAACTTTAGGCCATGGCTCTGGCACCAGTTATCCATTTCTGTGAGACCCTTCTGAAGGATATCTGTGTCAGATGTGTTTTCTACTATGGCACCCAGTTTGCAGTCATCTGCAAACTTTGTCAGCCATAACCCTCCTGTGTTTGCTTGTACTTGAAAAGTAGATGCCAAACAAGAGTGGCCCAGGACTGAGCCCTGTGGTACACCACTTGTGACAGGCTTTGAGTCTGACATGGCGCCAGCAACTCTGACCCTGTGGGTTCTGTCACTCAGCCAGTTTGCAACCCATCTTGTGATGTATGGGTTAACATTTAAGCTGATGAGTTTTTCAATGATACCCGAGTGGGGTATTGTATCAAGGCCTTCGCCAGATCGAGGTAGGCTGTATGGACTGCCTTTCCTCATCAATGGCTTTGGTGACTGTTTCAAAAAGTCAACCAAGTTTAGAAGGCATGATCTGCCTTTGACAAAGCCAAACTGGGATGGATCCAAAGTCTGCAAATTCCCGATGTCTTTATTTATGAGGTCCATTATGATCCTCTCCATGGCTTTGCAGATAAGGCTTGTCAAGCTAATGGGTAATTTCCAGGGTCGTGAGGCACCGCCTTTGTGAAGTGGGACCACAGTTGCAGTGCCACTCCTGGGTACGTATCCAGAGGTAAGACTATGATTAAACAGCTGTCCTAGCTGTGGGTTTAATTCCTAAGTGGAGCACACAGCCGGGGACACCATCAGGTCCCATGGATGCTGTGTTTTTGCTTTGGAGAGAGCAGTTCTCACTTGGCGTTGGAGATGTTTGGGGGCTGCAGGTATAGATATCTCCTTTGGGGAGGGAGAAGTTTGCACTGAACCTGTCAGCCAGTATGTTGGCAATGTCTGTAGGATCAGTAATCTTCACATCATTTTGAACTAGTTCTGAGCATATCTGGGAGTTTCCTCCCAGGTTTCTAATATAGCTAAAGAAGGCCTTATGATTGTCTTTGAGTCTTTAGCTATTTTTCTCAAAATTTGCTTTGGATGATTTTATGAGAGCTCTTAGTTTTTACTTATAGTGATCAAGGGTGTCTTACCTTTTAAGGATTTTGCTCTATCTTGTAGTAGCTTCCTCCTTTGTTGTAGAGTTTGTTTATGGCTGGGGTCCACCAGACTGGACGCTTGCCTTTGGTACAAAGAGTCTTTGTTTTGCTTGGGATTGCCTTATCCATGCAGCAGGTGCTGGTAGAAGGCATTTGTAAGTGATTCAGCGCTTGAGTACTGTTTTCTGCCGCTCGGGGCCTTAAAGGAGACCACACTAGTCTTTAGAAGTGTGAAGTCGGAAGTTCTTTACTGTGGTCTTTTTATTTCAGGTGGGGTGGGATGAGGACCTCCAGCGAGATTAGTTTGTGATCTGATCTCACCAGTGAGGTATACTTCCGTGTTGAACATTGTGCTCCCATGTTCGTGATGATGAGATCAAGTATGTTTTCTCCTCTTGTGGGGATGGTGACTAGTTGTTCCATGGCATTTGAGTTTATGAATTCCAGGAACTTTTGGGCTAGGGTGTTTGGGCTTGAGTAGTGTTCCCAGTCTATATTAGGGTAATTGAAGTCACCTAGTATGATGGTGTTTGGTGATACATTTATCCCTCTAGTGTTTTCAGGAAGGCCATGTGAGGTTCCTGAGTTTGTGAGGGTGGCCTGTAACATGCTACAATTTG
Organism: Protopterus annectens; assembly: GCF_019279795.1. Lineage (NCBI taxonomy): Eukaryota > Metazoa > Chordata > Ceratodontiformes > Protopteridae > Protopterus > Protopterus annectens. The sequence goes on along the minus strand of NC_056732.1, from coordinate 1,721,866,452 downwards.
TAGAGCAGTCTTGCCTATGGTTAATTGCACCTGGATGGTCTCCGATGCATGCGGCGCTGCCACCAGTCTTGAGGTGTGGGTGTCTTTGATGAATATGGATACCCCACCTCCTTTCTTGGTATTGTCCGGATTTTGGGGCCGGAACGCATGATAAGAGGTAAAACCTGATAGTGCTGGGGTGCTCTCAGGAGCCTTGAACCAGGTTTCTGTCACTGCACAGACATCGATGTTCTCCATACTGAGAAGGGCCTCGAGTGCGTGCATTTTGAGATTTAGACTTCTGGCATTGAGCAGCATTACCTCTAGCATTAATCTGTTCAGATTCACACAACTTATTACCACACCAACTAGATTTAAAAATTGCAACAATCAGGGCTCTGCTTTAGACTGGATCCTTGTCACTGACCCTAATAAGATCACTATAGATGGCACTGTCCCAGATACACTTAGCGACTATCTCCCTGCCTATATTCACAGAACAGTTTCACCCTTACAAAAGGATCATCTTCATAAAATAATCCAGGAGCTGTCTAACTTTCATCAACATGCATTTACCAGTTTGTTAAAAATATGAACTGGACTATCCTAAAAGCATTATCTGTAGGTGAAGCTATAAATTATTTTAATAGAACTTTCTTAGATACCTTAAACATCGTTTCCCTTCAATTAAAAATAATAAAATCCAAACATGCTCCATAGTTAACCAGACCAACAAACATACTAATAGCAAACAGAGACAAAGCTTGGAAACAATAGCTGAAACATAAAACCTCCTCAGACCGGTTTACTATTGTTTATTCAAACAGAAAAACATTTTCTGTTCAAATAAACGAATGGTAATACTGAAAGTAAAAAAAAAATACCGTTCACAATGTCGAACCAAATGCTCGAGGCATTTGACTTGGCATTGTTGTCAAAACCACCACGTGATAGCCATATAGGAGCTGATATAAATCAAACTCCTATACAACTATCACATTTTTGCAGGGGGACAAGCCCCCCTGTATCCCCCATACCACCCCTACTTACATAGTCTAACCCCGAGATCACACAACAGTGTGGTTGTGGATGAATATCCACTCCCCTATGTACCGCGATCTCTGTGCAGTCGATTTCCACTTATGCAAATGCAGTTGTGCATTCACATAAGTGGAGTCGACTATCTAGTGCAAAACTGCTTGTGCATTCAACATTCTGTTTTTCGGCACATTGCAGCCGATAGAATGTCGTTCACACAAACAATAGTAAACCCCTCAGACCTATTGATATTTAAGCAGCTTCATAACCAGGTAAAAGGCAAGTAACCAAATATAAGAAAGATTACTATATAAAACTACAAATGAATCCTAAACAGAATCCCAAGAAATTCTGGCTATTAATTCACTACTCAACCCTGGAACAAAAAGTAATTATATTCTGCATCCTGATAAAACTCTCACACAAATCATTTGTTTATTCAATATTCACTATATTGAAAGTATATTTAACCTCACTGCAAATGAATCTCATTCCACTCTTCTCTTCCTTCACTCTCACATAGCTCTAATCTCAGAATACCTTCAGTGCAGTTCAGGCCCATTCACTCTTCTTTCACTCCACTCTCTCTTTCTCTTAATTTCCCTCATGCATCCACTCTTTTTTCTTCTTCCATCTTCATTCTTTGACTTCTTTCAAATAATATCATAGGTTCATGGGTTCATAGGTTCATAGTTAGGTACTAGGCTATTGGCCCTAGGGCCTATACAAGCCTAGCCAAAAAGGTACCCTGGCTTTCCCCACCCAAGAAAATTATTTTCCTGTGCCCCTGTCAAGCAGAACCACAGAAGTGATCCCCGGGGTGAATTTCCTATTACCCATCCAATCATCAAGATTTTTTTTGAAGAGTGCTAATGAGGAGCTCTGTTTGACATATATAGGTAGTCTGTTCCAGAGTATGGGAAGTCTCTGGGACAGGAATCTATCCCTCCAGCATGTTCTGTTTATTGTGGTGACAAGGTTTAGGTCCCTAGAGTGTGTAGCTCAGAGGGATTGGGATTTCTTTAAGTGGAGTATGTCCAACAGCTCTGGGTTTGACATAGCTTTGTATGTTAGGCAGAGATCGCCTCTGAGTAGGCGATATGCGACGGAGTAAAGTTGGAATTGTTTGAGATGGTCTGTGTAAGGCATCTGTTTGAGGCCAGTAATCCTCTTTGTGAGGTATTTTTGCAGCCTTTCCAGTTGTTGTAGAAGTCTTATGAGTTACATACCAAAAGGGGCGTTGTACTCTATAATGGGTCTATAAAAAGACTACTTCTCAAACTCAAACTGTGCTCCATCTCTGCTGATAATCTACCCCTCAGAATACTTAAAACTAGCAGCTGAAGCCATTGCATACACAATTAGTATACTTATTAGCCAGTCCATCCTTGAATCCTATGCTCCAATACTCTGGAAAAAGTCTTTTGTTATACCTGTCCATACAGCAGCTAATTCAGATATTTCCAACTACTGTCCTATCACTATCCTGTCCTCTATTTTGAAACTTCTCAAAAATGTGTCCATATACAATTTCTACACTACCTTCTTCGCAATCAGCTATTAACATCAACACAGCATGGTTTCAGATCAGCTTGGAGTACTATTACTGCTTCGATATGCTTTATAGATACTGTTAATAAAGCAAGGAGCTCTGTTAAAATAGTTTCATCTCCATTTCTTGAGGCTCTGGTAAAATAGTTTCACCTGTATTTCTTGATTTATCAAAGGCCTTTGACGGTGTCTCTCACCCTCTAGTTCTACAACAGCTTATTAATATTGGTCTCCCTCTCATAAATTGTTCTCTAGTTACTTATCAAATACACAACAGGCAGTTAAATGACAAGATTCTTTCTCCCCTTATATACACAACAATACTGGAGTCCCCCAAGGCTCTATATTTGATCCATTTAATGTCTTTACTAATAACCTTCAGATTTCCTCCTACCAGAGCTCTTGAACATTATTTGACATCATGTACAACAAATCACTCAGGATTCCTTTACCTCCATTGAGACTTGGCTTGGCAACAACCAACTGATACTTAACCCACAAACAAACAAGCTAACCCCTTCACAATACTTTCATAAAATAACACAATAATTGAAGTTGTTCCTTACACTAAACCATTTGGAGTAATAATAAACAAATATCTAAAATTTGCCCTACATGTACAACACAGCATTAAAAAACACATCAGAAACATGCCATTCTCTATCAGCACAAACACTTTATCAACTCCTCCACTAACAAGGCACAACCTTGCTTCCACCTATTTGCTTCCTACTCTATAATATGGTACCCCAATACTCACTATTTTTACAATATGTCCTAAAACAAAGCTTGAAAAGTGCTACAACAAAACCACCAACTTTGCAAATAATTCTAAATATCCAACTTACTGTATAGCTTTGCACTCTCCCAACTGGCTTGAGCTCCAAGTTCCAGATGCACATAAAATAATACACAGACATGTGGCCTCCTTGCCCTCATAGGTTCATAGGTAGGTACTAGGCTATTGGCCCTAGGACCCATACAAGCCTAGCCAAAAAATGTACCCTGGCTTTCGCCACCCAAGAAAATTATTTTCCTGTGCCCCTGTCGAACAGAGCCACAGAAGTGATCCCCGGGGTGAATTTCCCATTTCCCATCCAATCATCAAGATTTTTCTTGAAGAGTGCTAATGAGGAGCTGTTTGACATAAATAGGTAGTCTGTTCCAGAGTATAGGAAGTCTCTGGGACAGGAATCTATCCCTCCAGCATGTTCTGTTTATTGTGGTGACAAGGCTAAGGTCCCTAGAGCGTGTAGCTCGGAGGGATTGGGATTTCTTTAAGTGGAGTATGTCCAACAGCTCTGGGTTTGACATAGCTTTGTATGTTAGGCAGGGATCGCCCCTGAGTAGGCAATATGAGATGGAGTAAAGCTGGAGTTTTTTGAGACGGTCTGCATAGGCATATGTTTGAGGCCAGTAATCCTCTTTGTGAGGTATTTCTGTGGTCTTTCCAGTTATTGTAGATGTCTTGTGAGGTACATACCAAAAGGGACATTGTACTCTATAATGGGTCTAATGAGTGATGAGTAGAGGGGAACAATTACTTCTTTTTTTCTGGATGAGAATCCTTTTGTGATGAGATGAGCCACGTAGAAGGATTTCCTGACCACTGTGGCGATGTGATTATCAAAGGAAAGAATACTGTCCACCTGTGTCCCAAGGTCTCTTATCACATTTTTGGCATTAAGTAGACTACCAGCTATGTGGTAGTTTATGGGTACAGAGTTTTTACCAAAGGGGATGACAATACACTTTTTGGCATTGAGCTTCAGGCCATGGCTTTGACACCAGGTATCTGTCTCATTGAGGCCCTTTTGTAGTTTGTCCACATCGTTAGGAGTTTCGATTATGGCTCCTAGTTTGTAGTCATCTGCAAACTTTGTTAGCCAAAGACCTTCTGTGTTGGCCTGCTCTTCAGAGAAGTAGATAACAAACAGGAGAGGACCCAGGACTGAACCCTGTGGTACTCCACTTGTCACTGGTCTGATGTCGGATTTGGAATCCGCTACTTTCACAGTGTGGGTTCTGTCCATGAGCCAGTTGGCAACCCATCTTGTGACATAGGGATTTATACCTAGTTTAGTGAGCTTATCTATAATTCCAGAGTGGGGGATGGTGTTGAAAGCCTTGGCGAGATCTAGATAAGCTGTGTGAACCATTTTACCCTGATCTATGGCTTTGGTGACTGATTCAAAGAAGTCAATCAGGTTTTGGAGACATGATCTGCCTTTTACAAATCCAAACTGTGTAGGGTCCAGAGTTTGGAGATTACCAATGTCTTTGTTTATGAGTTCCATGATGATACGTTCCATGGCCTTGCAGACCAGGCTCATCAGGCTAATGGGGCGGTAGTTCCTGGGGTCCATCGTGGCTCCCCCTTTGTGGAGTGGGATAACTGTCATGGTGCGCCATTCAGTGGGTACAAAGCCTGAGGTGAGGCTATGATTGAACATGGTACTTAGGTAGGGTGCCAGTTCATTCTGTAGTTCATGTAGAACGCAGCCTGGGATATTGTCAGGTCCCATGGATGCTGTGTTCTTGGCTTTGGAGAGTGTGTTTTTTACCTGTGCAACCGTGATTATAGGAACTTTGCATTCTTCAGGTATAGAGATGGGCCCTCTAGGGGGTGAGAGGGGGGTAAAGTTAGCACTGAACCTATTTGCTAGGATGTTGGCAATATCAGTTGGTTCTGTATATTTAGTGCCATTATGCTGTAACTCAGAGCAGATCTGAATGTTCCCATTTAGATTCTTGACATAGCTATAGAATGCTTTGTGGTTGTCTTTAGAGTCAGTGGCAATTTTGTTTTCGTAACTAGCTTTGGAGGATTTTATGAGGGATCTCAGCTTCTTACTGAGGTTGACCAGGGAGTTCCTCCAGTCATGGGATTTTACTCTTTTTTGCAACAGTTTCTTTCTTCTGTTGTAGAGTTTGTTTATGGCAGAGGTCCACCAGATTGGCTTCCTTTTTTTAGAGGATAACATCTTGGTTCTATTAGGGATAGCATGATCCATACACTCATGTAAGTGCCTATAAAGTGCATTTGTGTAGTATTCGGCAGTCATACCTCTATTGTTCGTCTGCATGGGTGTCATGAAGTTTGCCAGTTCTGTCTTAAGAAGTGTGAAGTTGGCTTTTGAGAAGTTTTTTACAATGGTTTCCCTAATTGGGGCTGGGGTGGGATGTGGCTGTCTAGGCTGATTAGCTTGTGGTCGGATCTGACCAATGAGGAATTGAACTCTGGTGTGGAACACCGGTTTCTCATGTTGGTAATGACCAGGTCTAGCATATTGCTGCCCCTGGTGGGGGTGTGAATAAGTTGATCCAAGGCATTGGAATTTATGAATTCTAGAAAACGTTGAGCAAAAGAGTTGGTACATGAGTAGTTTTCCCAGTTAATGGTGGGGTAGTTGAAATCGCCCATTATTAGTGTGTTGGGTTGTACCCTAATACTTTCCAGTGTATCAAGAAATGAGGAGTGTGAATCCTGGGGCATGGTGGGGGGCCTGTAGCAAGCTACAATTTGGATTGCGGTCTTGCCCAGAGTTAGTTGCACTTGGATAATCTCGGATGCATTATGCTGTGCAACTAGCCTGGAGGTGTGGATATCCTTAATGAATATGGACACGCCTCTGCCTTTAGTGCTTCTTTCTGGGTTAGGTGACCGAAAAATGTGGTATGAATTGAAGCCTGGCAATGCAGGGGTGCTCTCTGGAGCTTTGAACCAGGTCTCTGTCACTGCACAGATGTCAATGTTCTCCATTTTAAGGAGTGCCTCGAGTGAGTGCATTTTGAGGTTTAGACTTCTAGCATTGAGTAGCATTACCCTCAGATTTTGCTTGCTTGTACCTGTTACGGTGGTGAATTTGTCATTTGAACCTTGCTTAAAAAAGGCAATATAGGGGTTGCAAGAGTCTTAGCCAGTATCCGGAATCCTAAGGGTGACAGGTGCAGGCCATCTCTGGCAAAGCATTGTGGACTGTCAATCATGTCATCCCAGGCAGACAAATACTGGATCCCCTTAGAATGACACCAGAAGCTTAGCCAATTGTTGAAGTCAATCATTTTGTCCTTGTACTCTGATATCATTCTGGGTGATGGCAGGATGCTACTCAGGGTTAGGGTCATAACTGCCTGGGATACAAGATTGGAGAGCTCCTCCATGTCTCTTTTCATGTAGTCCAGGGAGGTACGTCTCAGGTCATTCACACCAACATGGACAATGACAGTGTCATGTTTGTACTTATTGTGGAGTGACCTGAGTGCATGCGTTATGTGGCGGATCCTGGCACCTGACAGGCAGCTGACAGTAATTTTCTCCTTGTTTAGTCTAGTGAATAGAACATAAGTGTGCCTGACTATAGAGTCACCTATGACTAGAGTGTTGGGTATGTTGTTGTGCCTTATGGGCTGTGATTTAGTGGCACACTGAGTTTGTGGGCTATGTGTCATTTGGGTTGTGTTGGGGGGTGGAGTTTGCTTGCATTTATGCTTTGGATGTCCCTGATGCTTGGGCAGGTTTTTAATGAGAGCCTCCGTGAATGTAGGTGTGTGTTTTGGTTTCTATGTGTGTGTGTGTTTTGGTGGTGCAGGTGTTGAGGGACTAGGTGATGAGTGTGGTGCGGTGCAAGTGTTTACCTTCTCCTCTTGACTGTCTAGTCCAGTCTTGGGTGAAGAGATCTTTGCTTCCAGTTTGGCTATATAAGTGCATCTCTCACAGGTTGTAGTGTTGGGTGGTAGTAGGAGAGGGTTGTCTGTGTACATGAGGCAATTGCTGCATTGCCCCAAGATGCCCAGATTCATCAGGTAGACAGGAGTAATCACTGGGAGCTGACCCTTAGACATGCCTGGATAAGTGCTTATTTATTAAGTACTAAAACCTGCTTTCCACTAGACAAGTGAGGAAAGTTGAGTTCTGTAGTAATTTGCAGCTTATGTAGTGCTTACAATGAGTTCTGAACAAGTGATGAGATCAAAGAAACAGATTTGAGTGCTGAAACTAGAAAACTGGCTAGTTATTAGAAAAAAAACTAAGATAGAAGGCTTCCCTCCAATACAGAAGGGCATGGGGGCTCAGAAGCCTACAATAGTCTATACCACTTATCAGGAAAGGCAGGAAACAAGCTTACATTTTTTTTTCTGTTTCCCAGATGCTCTCTTTGTACACAGTAGGAGTGCCTGAAATCAGAATATGATCTCAGTGCACTCAGTTGAGTGAGCAAATGAGATGGGCCCAGAAGGAGTATCCAAACACAAGGGCAGTTTCAAGGCCACTAAGATTAACATCTCATTATTTAGCAACTATCTACCCCAAAGGTCTCTTAGATCCAAAAACAACTTCTGATCCAACATAAACCTAACAAATCTGCAGGATAAAATCTATACTATATTATATTCTAGTATAAGAGTCTCCTCATTCTGATACATTTACCCCATCCTCCTCCTACAGACATATTCCTACAACTATATATATCTCTCTCCCTGCAATCTCCTGCAGCTTTATCCCTCTACTTAACTACTTCTACTACTTCTACCCCTAGAACTAGATTTGCTCAGCAAAACTGGTAAATACTACCTAATCCTTCTACTCCTACAGCTATACTCGCTCAACAAAACATGTAAATATTGTAAATATCGAGCTCTACTTTCTAACTCTAATACTTTCACTCAAAGCGCTACCACTATTTCTCCTTCCTACAACCTTAACTATCTTTTAGGAATCTCTAAGAAATACTGCTATACTACACAAATGTAATAACCATAACTTAATGTAAAAAAAAATAAATAAAAAAATGTATTCAATTTCAGTATGAATTGTACTGTCATACTGTCCTTTACTCTCATACTATCCTGTATTCCTTGAAATCGTATTTCTGCAAACTGTTTAATGCTTTCTAAATTCTTGATTGTGTTAAAATCAAGTATGCAATATTGTTTATGCATTTTCAGAGCTTTCTCCCAGGGACTTGACTGAAAATGGGCCATGTTGACCCAGTGGACTTCCCCGGTAATCAAACTGGAATAAATAAATAAATAAAATATACTCTTGTTCAGTGGATAAAGCCTGGAAATCTCTTCCCTTAACAATCAGAGTTAACCAAATATTTGCATCCTTTAAAACTACACTAAAAGATTATCTGTCTAAAACGTGGATCTGCTCCTGCTCTAACTCTAGCTAAAATATTTGTGTTCCTGCTCTAATTAATTTCTTCCCTACTAAATTACTTTCCTCTTGTCGTTGCAAATCTGCTTTGTAACCCTAACCTCTTTTTTTAAATCTTGATGTCCTGTTATTAATGTGTTTATACCTTGTATCCTTTCATTTAATATGTTTTATATTTCTTTCAGTGTAGTTACTATAAAAAGAAACATGTATTGCAGTACTGTTTCTGCAGCTTTTGTAAGTCACTAATAACCATATCTGGTAAAAACATCTGGAAATATGTTTATCTTATATTCTGCATCAACATGCCCCAAGATTTAATAAAATCCACATAGGCTCCATGTAGAGCCTACCCAGAATGTATCCTATCTCACAGTTCCTCCTCAGCAGTGAGACATGCACATTAGTTATGATGCACTGCCAAGGGAGATCACAGTAACACAGATATTGAATCCATGTAAGCAGGCTTTACAGGCTGTCCCTTAACTCCAGAAACATTCCAGACAGTTGGTAAGCACAGCACAATACCTTTTCACCCATTAACTTAGATGGAAAAGTGTACAACACATTTTACTTCACTAAATTGTAATTTTAATATCTTTTATGTTTATATAATTGTTTGAGCAGTGTGGTGTGTTGCTTAGCTATGCTTAGCTTTGCTTTGCATATACAGCAGACATCCACTAGACATCTAAAAATAGAAACCAGATGTATTCAATTTTAATTAATTCTCTTTTTTTCATGTGCTTGTTTGCACGGCGCAATGCATTGCTTAGCTATGCTAAGCTTTCCTTATATCTGTAGGATCATAGAATCATAGGAAGTTGCTAGGCTATTGGCCTGAGGCCCATACAAGCCTAGCCAAGAATTTAGCCCATGTTCCAACAAGTCAGCACCCTATACCACTGTCCAGCAGGGACACAGGGACATAGGTAGAATCCCAGGGGTGTATGTTCTGTACCTTATTCAGTTATCCAGGTTGTGCCTAAAAAGGTTTAATGAGGTACTCTGCTTTACATGAAGAGGGAGTCTATTCCACAAAAGGAGGAGTTTCTGGGACACAAATCTGTCCCACTAACAAGTTCTATTGATGTCACAGACCAGGTTGAGGGAAGGCTAGACATCTGCTAGACATCTAAAAATAGAAAGTGTATGTATTCAGTTTTCAATTTTTTTTTCATCTGCTTGTTTGCACGGTGTGGCACATTGCTCAGCCATGCTTAGCTTTGCTTACATATACAGTAGACATCCACTACAGACTTAATAATAGAAACCAGATGTATTCACTTATTGTAGTCCTGTGGTGCTTAGAAATGTGCAAACCCATGCAGTGAAGCTGTGCTGCGCTTACAGGCACCTTTGCAGTATATCTGAAGATATATAAGTTCCCTTCACTATCCTAGAGGCTGGATAGGTTCAGTCATAATCAACAGTGTAGTAGGTCCTGGCTTTGAATCCTGAGCAGTAATACTTTTTACATATATTGCTGTGAAAATGTGTCAGGTGACTGAAACATCAGTTTTGTTTAAATTAAAAAAATATTACACTTAGAAAAGCTGCATAATGCTAAGCAGCACTTAAACATGGTCAACAATCTTTTCCAATTAGAGTGTTGCTAAGATCCACTTAAACATGGTTTGTGTGAGTTTACATAATGTTAAGTGATGCAATGCTTTCTTGAAAGTTGCAATATGACATGCAAGGGCAGGAATGCAACCTACTTAAAAGCCAATAGGTGAGAATTTCAGATCATTCTTTGAAGTCTTACCTTGGCTGTGGATATGGCTGCTGCTATAGATGAGGGTGTGCGCTTTCATGCTCAAAAGAGGGGAATGCAGGAGTCCAGAGTTTCTGTTGGACTCCTGATAGACCAAAATGGATCCTGACTACTGCAGTGTGACTACTAGGGCTCAGAGTGTAAGTTTGAGACCTGGGATCATTTGGCCAGGGACCTAACCAGTGCTACTGGTATCACCCACATTGATGAGCAGAGTCATCACCACTAAGATGACCTGAGATGTAGGAAGAGGGGAACCGTGGACAACTGGGTCCAGGAGGCTAGGGCTGGACATATCCCACAGATATGTAAGTATGTTTTCCAGCAATTTATAAATATACAAGCTGAATCTGTGCAAAACTGGTATGCATAATGGTTTGCTTCTCTTACCATAGTTGTAGAAGAGAGGGCTCACAATGTTCAGTCCCATGCATAGCATTTGGCTAGGATGAGTCAAGCATGTGGTAAGTAGGAAAATCATCAAAGTAATAACTTAATGCATATCTTAATAATACAATAAAGTAAATACAGATTTTGCAGTCTTAACAGTCAAATATGACATACCTGGGACATGTTACTTTATTATTGTGCCACTGAAGTCTGAAATGGTAAAGCAAGTTAAAGCAATCAAGCATACAGTACTGTTTAGCGTAGCTTCCAACCATCGGTTAGTGCTATGGTCTACCCAGATTAAGAGTCACTGTTCTGGTCTTCTCATTCTTTGAAATATGCTGTAAACTGCACTCAATAAATGAACAGGGTATATGGGTAAGTTAACAGAACTCCTAGACAGCTATCTATGTGTGTAAATGCCAGAGTTTATGCAACATTAATCAATAAAGGTTAAAAGATGATGTTTCTTTGACAATTAATTTATTTCAAATAAAGTCTTCAGTATTCCAGTAGTCACTGCTTATGTGTTCTAATCCCATACCAGTCAACTGATAAAAGTGAAGTAGTAAATAATGTGTGAACATATGTCAGAAATAAATACAGTGCGATACCCAGATTATGGTTCAAACCTGTGTTCTGCTCCTATAAATTGCACTCAGTAAATGAAAAGGGTATACAGGTAAGTTAACAGAACTCCTAGACAGTTATCCATGTTTGTATATGCCAAATCTGAAGCAATATTAACAAATAAAGTGTAAAAGGAGATGGTGCTTTGATAATTACTTTTTTTAAAGCCAGTGCTTAGTCTTCCTGTACTCACTGCTTGTGGGTTCTAATCTGGTACCAGACACAGCTATGCATGCATGTAAAATCAAGACTTGACACAGCAGGAATCGATAAAAGTTCTAAAGGAGATGGTGGCCTGAATTATTATTTTTTGCATGTGGGTTATACTCCCATGGCAGCCATCTGAGAAATGTCCAGCTGTCTTGTGTAGTTAGTGTACATGAACATACCTCTCTACTGTCATGATTTTTGCAGAATGTAATGCCTCCCACCCTGTATGTGGGGTCCTTTGATTTATCGATATATGACATTACTGGGAATGGGTTTAATGGCAAATCTTTTATCACAACACCTTCCTATTAATGTATGAGCACACTATGTAAAAAATGTTCCCTGTTGATGTGTTTTTGTACCACCATGTTGTATGGTTTGGCCCATAATAGCCCATTCTAATTAGCTGAGAGCTTTGTAAGTGCAACATCATATATACAATATAAGCAGTCACCGTTCCCACAAGTGAAATTTAACATATCTAGAAGTATGTAGTAGTATGTGTAGTTATATTGTCTGTGATGTTGCTAAGGTTCTTCTTTTCTCTGTTTCACCCCACCACTTCTCTGCTTTTATTTATTAATTATATTTATTATTATCATTTGATATTATTATATAATTTGTAATTATCTGTTATGTTGGTCTTATGTGTAATTTAATATTGCTTTGCTGTTAAAAAACTTTCATTTACATTATTTATTGTTGTGTTCCTCGTTATATTATTTTCAGTTTCATTCTGTTACTCATTATTGCTTTCTCTTATATTATTACTTAAATTGTTTTGGTTATGTTTATTTTTCCTTATGTTTATATTTAATTTACCACAGCAAAAAAAGGTAGGCTGGTTCCTGGTGATCTGCCTACCTTGGCTCCCCAGTCTGGTAGTGCTCCTTCTGCTGCTCCTGCACTACCTGCCCCATTGGGTAGCTCCACCCCACAGCCTGGGGTGGTCCCTCCTCTGAAGGTGGAAGTAGAGGGGGTGATTATGTCACCCATGATGAACTGCCAGGCATGGTGCATGGGCTGCTGTGTCACACTGTTGGTGCATGCCTGTGCTGGATGGAGAGCATGTTGTCCATCTTGATGGGGCACCCTTGCCCCAGATGCTGGCATTAACCACTACCTCCACAGGAGCAGTGAAGGTACAGTGCTGACAGTGCCATGGGTGAGGACTTGAGTCACACCGTTACCATGTCTGACATCCATGAGACTGGGATTCCACAACACCCTCCCCAACCAATGTGTTCACCCCTCTTATGTCACACACCAACCCTGTCTACTGTCTTGTCTGTCTGCAAAACTTTCTTCGTTTTCCCAACTTACCTCCTCCACACATACCTATGCCCCTTCCTCAGTATTCCACTTTCACCTAAAAAAAAAATTGGGGACCTGTCTCACAAAAAAATATATATATATCATCCCATACATAGCTCTCTATTTTACACGTGTCCACTGAACGCCTTAATTTGGTCCATTTGGCTTGACAACACGCTTATGTTGTCATCACCACTTTCTCTGGAGGTGACAGTCCAAATGCAGCTAAAAACTATTAAAATGTGCAGTTGTTGCCGTTGAATAAATGGATAGCTATGTTTTTTCCTACACCCTTCCTGCCTTTCACTATGTTTTTCCCCAGCTTGCACCCCTTTTCACTGCTGTCCTATCTCCCCATTTTTCTTTTCTTTAAATATTTTTTTGTACAATAGCAGTGCTAAATGGTGGTACATTGATACATGCAGTTTAAAACATAGTAATCACTTTCAACAATTACACCTGAACCATATTTCGGTTCCAGGAGCATTGCACCTGAAAAACAGTGCATCATCCAACCAAGCTACACAGCCAGTTAACTAACACAGCTGTTTTAAGCAAAATGTAATACTTGCCATTTTCCCATCATTAAGAGTGTTTAAGCATTGCTGTCATGCAAAGTTGCTAAAAGAGAAATGGAAAAATGAGAGTGTAGCTTGGACCCTGGTATAGAAATACATCACTATAAAGCCAGACACATAATAATAGATGCACGTGAGGTATCTAATAGCAGGTAACTGTGCAATTGTATCTACAACATTTAAAAGTACACCTGCTTAATGGTTACTGGAAAAATAGGTGTTTAACTGGGACTCTGGTAAAGAAATATATCCCTATAAAGCCATACATAATAATACATGTAAATGAGGTATGTAACAGCATGTAAGTGTGCAATTATGTATACAACATTTAAAAATACACCTGCTTAAAGATTACTGGAAAAATATGTGTTTAACTGGGACTCTGGTGGAGAAATGCATCCCTATATAGCCATACACATAATAATAGATATACGTGAGTTATAAGACATCAGGTAAGTGTGCAATTATATCTTCAGCATTTACAACTACACCTGTTGCAGCAGTGACTCAGTAGCTCAGTCTGTTAAATGTTTTTAAAATATTAATTTTTGGTCCACATGGTCCTGGGTTCAAATCCAGTGATGTCTAGCATTTAAAATACATGTATGCGTGCATCACCATTATGAATTCTGATATGCATGACTGTCTCATCACCTATTTATCCGCCCAAAACTGTACAGATGGAATGTCTGCTTTTCAATGATGGAAGTCAAAGGCCTACAGACAGGAACACAGTTAACATCTTCCTATTACAACACTAGAATGTGCATATAGTGTCACTCCATGCATTATTATCCATTCACAGAGGAATTTGAAGTATGTAATTCAAATGAGGCCCAGTAATATCATGCATCACACAATGATTTGCTGCTGATAATACAGACAGCTACAGCTGCACATAAAACATACATATATGGAGGCTGTGCTAGAGAAGCAAGGGTTGCCAGCACACACATTCCAGATGACTACCATAACATATCACATGACTTGGCAGTTGTCCAACTGGTTGACATAATAGTTAGTGTACCCTACCTTGTTCTAGGACATTATAGCCAAGTTGCTTTTTACTCTGTTAATGATACCTTTGGCTAACATACTTATCTTAAACACATACCTCAATTTTCTGTGGGATGGGTTACCTCAATCAGGCTCTGCCTGTACACCAAGGCTGTCACAGATCACACCATTACTCATAAGTGTTGTTGTCCTCCACATTCTGCAGCCTCTCTGACTATGCTTATTGCCTGCAACAGCAGCAGCTGCAGCCTGTAGCACACACACATCTGTATGCTGAACTCAGCACCCTGTCAACTACAGCATAGTGCATTAGCCCACTAGGACACTCAGCTGTAGATGAAATAAGTAGCTGCTACAGACATTCTTTCTGTTCTGATGTAGTATCTTTACCCCAGTAATTTCAACCCCAACATATATGAAAGGGGATGGATTCTACATTGAGGCCTTATATCTTGTTAAATAGTTGGATGGGATTGGTTGATTATACTGCAAATCAACTCTTTATGCTGCAGTTAGCATTGTTGAACCACAGACTGGTTCAAAGGCAATCACCTGCTAATGAGAACCATCTTAAAAAGGCAAACTCCTAGCTAGGAGATCCATTGTGTTTGAGAGTTACTTTCTATTGTGAACTCATTGTCACAACACTTTTTTATCTGTATCTTTCAACAGAGGAGTATAGTACTCCATCAGGTGTGTAACTATTTTGTTTCCAGCATGATGCATATGTTTGAATATAGTTAGGGAGAATGGGGATTACATCACTAAACCTTTCTTAGAACTGTACAGATGATGTGCCAATTCTTTTGCAACTGTGTAATACCTGCAGAGGATGTAGAGTACAGCAAGGGTATAATGGTGTCTGTTAACTAGGTACACAGGTTTTCTGGATACTTCCTTTGTTAGCAGTTGTAATACTACACAGCTATTTGTTTTGCACTGTATTTTATACATATGTTATAGGGGTGGTGGTTTCCTGCCATGGGCTACACTACAAGTGGACTCCTGTGTTGGGTGTGTGATCATATGTCTGCATCTGTCATGGCACAAACAGGAATAGGTCACTATTGCTACTATCCTAGTTGGTTCCGCACCCTTTGTATGTTTGGCACACTGTTGCATAAGAGATGTGTAATCAAGTGGGGAGTACTGATAGCCTTCATTTATTGCAGTATCTGTACATACTGTACACCCACATATGTGATTCTGATGTGTCTCATTTTTTTTTGTATTTCAGGTGATGTCATGCATGCCAGGCATCACCCACCTTTCAATGAAGCAGAAAATAACCTCATAAATGAGGCTTTAAGACAACACTACCAAGCATACCTCTCAACCATATTGAATTCCTTGGTATTTACCGGATTTGAGGAAAAAATTATGGGGTGCCACAAATTTCTGAGTGGCCCCTTAATTCCCGATTTTTATTTATTTATTTATTTTTTTGTATATGCAACATTGCAACTTTAAATCTATGGATGACATCACAACACATTGCCAGCATACAGGGGCATGCACATACCTCTCAACCTCTTAGACCAAGAAATCTGGCCAAAGCCATAGAAAATGGGGGGACAAAGCCCTAAAAATAGGGACAGTTTTTAAATATTGCTCTTACAAACTCAGAAAGTTGACAGAATAAAAAAGGTTTTGCATTAGCATGAATTTTCTAATTGGTATGAAGTTTAAAACTCAAATGTGTATCATTATTTTCTGGATTAAATGCTCAATAATTAGCTACTGATTTGCCAGAAAACCAAAATTTAATGAGGAACAGACAAAAAATATAAAGCAAAAATCTGTGCATTCTGTAAAAAACTGGACAGTTGAGAGGTATGGGCATGCATGATGACTGCCCGTCAAACTTTCAACGCAGGACTCAGAGAAAAAAAAAAAAAAAACTTTAATTGTTTACAGCCGCGACTTGCGGGCTGCTTGTGGGGAACTCTCCTTTTTAATTTTATGCTTAATCAAGCTGTAATGAATTGATGGCGGTAGGTTCATAGGTTCATAGGTAGGTACTAGGCTATCAGCCCAAGGGCCTAAGTAAGCCTAGCCAACAAGGTTCCCTGGCTTACACCACCCAAGAAAGTTATTTTCCTGTGCCCCTATCAAGCAGAGCCACAGAAGTGATCCCCGGGGTGTATTTCCTATTTCCCATTCACTCATCTTGATTTTTCTTGAAGAGTGCTAATGAGGAACTTTGCTTGACGTAGATGGGTAGCTTGTTCCAGAGTATGGGAAGTCTCTGGGACAGCAATCTATCCCTCCACCATATCCTGTTTTTTGTGGTGACAAGGTTTAAGTCCCTAAAGCATGTAGCTCAGAGAGATTGTGATTTCTTTAGGTGTAGCATGTCCAACAGCGCTGGGTTTGACATAGCTTTACATGTTAGGCAGAGATCACCTTGGAGTAGGTGATATGCTACGGAGTAAAGCTGGAGTTTTTTGAGACGGTCAGTGTAGGGTATCTGTTTGAGGACAGTAATCCTCTTTGTGAGGTACTTCTGTGGCCTTTCCAGCTGCTGCAGATGTCTTGTGAGGTACATTCCATAATGGGTCTAATGAGTGTCGAGTAGTGGGGAACAATGACCTGTTTTTTCCTGGATGAGAACCCTTTTGTGGTGAGGTGTGCCATGTAGAAGGATTTCCTGACTACTGTGGTGATGTGATTATCAAAGGAGAGACTACTGTCCACCTGGGTCCCAAGGTCTCTTATCACACATTCGGCATTAAGTAGACTGCCGCCTATGTGGTAGTTTATGGGTACAGAGTTTTTACCAGGGGGGATGACAATGCACTTTTTGACATTGAGCTTGATGCCATGGCTCTGACACCAGGCATCTGTCTTAGTGAGGCCCTTCTGTAGGATGTCCACATCATCTGGAGACTTGACTATGGCTCCTAGTTTGCAGTCATTTGCAAATTTCATTAGCCAAAGGTCTTCTGTGTTAGCCTGTACTTCAGAGAAGTAGCTACCAAACAAAAGAGGTCCCAGGACTGAACCCTGTGGTACTCCACTTGTCACTTGTTTGCAGTCAGATTTGGAGTCTACAACTTTTACAGTGTGGGTTCTGCCAGTGAGCAAGTTGGCAACCCATCTTGTGACGTAGGGATTTATACCTAGTTTAGTGAGTTTAGCTATAATCCCAGAATGGGGGATGGTGTTGAAAGCCTTGGCGAGGTCAAGATAGGCTATGTGAACCACCTTACCCTCATCTACGGCTTTGTTGACTGCCTCAAAGAAGTCGATCAGGTTCAGGAGGCATGATCTGCATTTCACAAACCTAAACTGGGTGGGGTCCAGAGTTTGGAAGTTACCAATGTTTTTGTTTATGAGTTCCATCGTGATATGTTCCATGGTCGTAAAGACCAGGCTCATCAGGCTAATAGGGCGATAGTTCCCGGGATCAGTGGTGGTTCCCCCTTTGTGAAGTGAGATAACTGTTGCTGTGTGCCATTCAGTGGGCACAAAGCCTGATGTGAGGCTGTGATTGAACATGGTGCTTAGGTGGGGAGCCACTTTGTTCTGAAGTTCATGTACAATGCAGCCTGGGATGTTGTCCGGTCCCATGGATGTTGTGTTTTTGCCTTTAGAGAGTGCAGCTTTTACCTGGGTAGTTGTGATTACAGGGACTCTGCATTCTTCCTGTATAGATATGGGCCCTTTAGGGGGTGATAGGGTGGTAAACTTAGCACTGAACATATCTGCCAGGATGTTGGCAATATCAGTTGGTTCTATACTTTTCATGCAATTGTGCTGTAACTCAGATCAGATCTAGGTGTTGCCATTGAGATTCTTGACATAGCTATAGAATGCATTGTGGTTGTCATTAGAATCAGTGGCAGTTTTGTTTTCATAGCTAGCTTTGGAGGATCTTATAAAGGATCTTAGCTTTTTACTGAGGATGACCAGGGAGCTCCTTCACTCATGGGATTTTACTCTCTTTTGCAACAGTTTCTTCCTTCTGTTGTAGAGTTTGTTTATGGCAAGGAACCCCCAGATTGGCTTCCTTTTTTTGGAGGATAGCGTCTTGGTCCTGTTTGGGATAGTATGATCCATGCACTCGTGTAAGTGCTTATAGAGTGCATTTGTGTAGGACTCAGCAGTCTTAACTGTTTTGTCCATCTACATGAGTGTCATGAAGCTCGCCACTTCTGTCTTAAGAAGCATGAAGTTGGCTTTGTAGAAATATTTTACTGTGATTTACTTAATGGGGGTGGGGGGGTGGGATGTGGATCTCTAGCTTATAGTCAGATCTGACCAACGAGGAGTTGACTTCAGGTGTGGAACACTGGTCACTCATGTTGGTAATGACTAGGTCTAGGATATTGTTGCCCCTGGTGGGGGTGTGGCTAAATTGATCCAAGGCAATGGAATTTATGAACTCCAGAAAGCGTTGAGCAAAGGAGTTGGTACAAGAGTAGTTTTCCCAGTTAATGGTGGGGTAGTTGAAATCACCCATTATTAGGGTGTTTGATTGAACCCTAAAAATTTCCAGTATATCAAGAAAAGAGGAGTAGGAAACCTGGGGTATGGTGGGGGATCTGTAGCAAGCCACAATTTGGATTGCAGTTTTGCCCAGAGTTAGTTGCACTTGGATAACCTCGGGTGCATTATGCTTAGCAACTAGCCTCAAGGTGGGGATATCCTTAATGAATATGGACACACCTCTGCCTTTAATATTCTGGTCCAGGTTATATGGCCGACAAGTGTGGTATGGTTATAGCCTGGTAATGCAGGGGTGCACTCTGCAGCCTTGAAACAGGGCTCAGTCACTGCACAGATATCGATGTTCTCTATTTTAAGGAGTGCCTAGAGGGAGTGCATTTTGAGATTAAGACTTCTAGCATTGAGTAGCATTACCCTCAGTTTTTGCTTGCCTGTTCCTGTTACAGTGGTGAATTTGTCATTTGAACCTTGCCTAAAAAGGGCACTATAGGGGTGGCAAAAGCCTTAGCCAGTATTCGGAATCCCAGGGGTGACAGGTGCAGGCCATCTCTGGCAAAGTATCGAAGTCTGTCGACCATGTCATCCCAGGCAGACAGATACTGGATCCCCTTAGACTGCTATCAGCTTTCTTCCTCTTGTCACAGCTGTGCATAACTGGAGCAAAGAAGGTAGGTTGTTATGTACATATGTCTTTCACTGGAGTTTATGTAAATTGTTTATCAAGGTTAGGTATATGTTAAGTAATATATCAGAGGATTTAGTTGGCAGTATTCATAGCTGTTCATACAGCGGGAAACAATGGTCCATCTGGACTGTACTACAAACTGAGAGAAATATGGTAAACCAAACTTCTGCTTGGTTCTTTACATCCCAGGCATGGCCTTTGCTGCTGTTAGATTGAGTCATCATTTACAGAAGATCTCCCCATCCCAAAAGATAAACCTTATCTAACTCTGTGTGCAAAGACAATTTTTTTAGAATGTTTTAAGGTCTGTGAATGCTACTGCATTTTTCAGTAATGTAGTTCATTTTTTTAAGTACAAACTACGACAATAAACCGGTCCATGTCTTTCTGTGACAGGTTTGGCTTAAACTACAGACTGATTTGCATACTGAGCACAGTCCTCTCATGCTCTTGCCACAGAGTGGCAGCCACTTCCAGGTGAGTGCTAAAACTTCAGTGATTGAAACTGTGGGGCTACACAATTTGAGCTGGAATGGTGGGGGCTTTTTTGGAACAGCAGCACAGACAGGGGAAGGGGCTGTCAACAGCCTTGTGTCAGGAGTCTGTGGTTAGTTGCTAGAGGGGAAGTGGAGGGCTTGCTCCCCAGTTAGAGTGGGTTTTGATCACTCCAGGGCACAAAGGTAAGGCCATGCTTCCCCCTGCAGGCCCCTTTCATGTGCGGCTGCTGGTGCATGCCTGCTGCTGGGTTTATAGTGCAATGACCAATGCTGCTGTTGTTGTTTACAAAGGCTTGACTGGCAGGTGATGAGGAGTGGAGAGTCTGTCTCTCACAAGTTGGTCAGATCCCTCTTCAGAATACTGGGATCCCACTGTGAGGGCATGGAAGTTTAGTGTGCATGTTTGCATTAGCTTTAGTGAAACAGATCATATGAGGAGAAGTGTATGAAGCTGTAACAATGTGTAACATCCACCACTTTTACATGTTTAAGACATATTGGGTATCTGTTTGACTTTTCATAGGATTCATACAGTAGCTGTCACAGTAACATCTCTTTTATTGCAACTACAGCCTACATCTAGCCCTTCTGTTATTCACTGGTAGCACTATGCAAACTGGTAATAGGTAACATATTTTAACTATCCTATGACTTTCATAGTTGAGGTTGGTAGCAGGCTGCTGGGAGATGTTCCACATTTTTCCCATTAGTTCCACATTATGAGATGCTATTTAGGAGATGGAAGGTTGAGAGCTGTGCATTAACGTTGCAATACTGATAGGTCATTTTGAGTATTGGCTGATTACATCAATTTCAGAGTTCAGGACAGGCTGGTGGATGGATTAACATTCCTATCTTAGTCAGACTGCAAAAAGTTTTGTTCTGGTGCAGTCATTGTATTAAATAAGCAGAATCAACTTTATGTGTATGATATGGCACAGTCTTCTTAAGGATGTATTAATGTTTGCAGTTATGTGTATGCATTTCAAAAACTGCTATAAATGCCATCAAACCTCTCAAGTGTACTTCATTATGAGGAGTGTTACATTCAGATAGTTGTTGTAATAACAGGTTTTGCATTATTCTATATTTTCTGAGGGATATGAAGTCTGAAATTCAAATGTCTGTCATTATTTACTGTTATTTAGTGACTTCAGTCTTCATGGTCTATATCACATAGTCGAAGTTCCATAACACCAAACACCTAATGGTCGAACCATTATGTTCGAAGTTACAAAACTTCAACTACGGAAAAAAAACAATGGACAACAAGATAAAATGTTGTAAGGAGGGGGGCAAGCCTGCACCCCACAAATGGGGGGCTGTGCCTCCCCACCCCCCACTACTTAAATTTACCAACTCCGAGATCGCACTACATTGAACAAACTGGAAACCTCTGCTTATGGAGATTTCCATTCAAACGCTCAAACCTTTACAAATTCGAACTTATGGTCTCGACCATATGTGGTTTGAACTTGTAAAAGTTCGACTACGTGATAGGAACCCCAGTCTTCATGTTGGTATCTTACAATTCCACTGGAGTGGGCTGGGTAACATGATTATGTATGCAAATTGTATGTTAATTAGAATCTCAGTTTTTGGCCAGTTGTACCTATTTTTCATGGGCTTTTGTCCAGATTTTTGATGTTTCCAGGTTGAGAAGTATGCTACCAAGCCTTGTTGTCCAGAGGGAGGGCAAATAGGCAAGAGCAGCAAGTCTTGTGGGATAAACTGGTCCATAACATGAATGCTGTGGGTCACCAGAATCACACATATGAGCAGGTGTGACACCGTGCCACAGACATGATCCACTCAGCATGCAGATGGACAGCAGACATGGCCAGGGATTGTCAGGTCCCTGGTGGATGGTCTGTTATAAAAAAACTCTGTCAGCCATTGAAGTATTCCTGGTGAACCTTGCAACACAAGACAGCTCCCCAGACATCCATCACACAACATGTCATGGATGTGGGTGCCACTGTTTCCACTAAAGAGGAGCATCCAGGTATGCTTAGCTGGATCAGCATTGGAATACTGTAGCATTTAGAACATCAGGGTGTACATAATTTTATGTGGGTGCCAGGTGTTTTATGGAATGGGGGAAGTAGGTTAGCTGCAGTTTTAAGCTCATGCAGAGTTTGTGACCCCTATACCTGTTAACAGCAGCTACTGTAAATGACAGACATTTAGACATAATGCCAATGTTATACTGTAACATGTGGTGCTGTTTACATTACTTCTCCCTCAAATGTTTTTCAGGACCATCAGGAATAGGAAGAGCCAGTGCTGGTAAGCACAAAACATTTTTGTTAGCGATCTAGATTAAGTTCAAGGTATTAGCTAAAGTGTCATCCTAGGCCAGCTGACTGGATTGATGTACTTTCTGCATGCTTGACAAATGTACAGATATGTTCTGACTGTACACACTTTAGGGTCATACCTATGCCTTGCAGGTGTTACCACAGTGATTGATTTCACAGTATTGTCAGGACTTTTCAGATGGCCATACCTGTAAACTGTGCAGAGTTCTGCAGAATGTCAGCAGTGTACATAACTTATATCTTGCTCATGAAAGTCTAGTTTAAAGAACTGCAATTTTGAAATATGTATAGACCCATGACAGTCAAAGGCTAGATCACTATCTATGTGTCCATAAATCCCTGACTACTAGGTCAACTGTTGGGAGGTGTGCGGTCAATACAATAGTTACCAGGGGTGGATGACTTCCTAAAGGATAGTATTGTGCATTCCTTGGCATTTAGTATTAGTCCATGGCTCTGACAATAACTGAATGTCTGTGTTAGCCCATTCTGAATAACTGTTGAGTCAGTGTGGCATTCTATAACAGCTCCTAATTTGCAACCATCTGCAAATTTAGCCAGTCAGAGGCCATTAACATTGGCCAAGACCGAACAGAATTAAATGCCTAGAAGGAGTAGTCCCAGGAAAGATTTGTGAGGGAGTCCATTGGTGACTGGCATCTTTGTAGCAGTGGACTTCCAATGCTATCATCCTGGATAATGTATGTCAGCCACTTGGCTACCCACCGGCTAATATACTAGTTTGTAACTAACCTCAAGAGTGTGTCAACAATGTCTGATGGCCTAATAGTGTCAAATGCCTTGTCAGGCCATGGTAGGCGGAGTGGTTCATTTTCCCCTCATTCATTGCTTTGTTTACCACTCAGTGAGGTCCACCAGCTAGTGTAGGCATGATCTGCCCTTGACAAAACCAAACTGGGTTTAGTCCAGTGTCTGTAGGTGTACTACTCTTTATTGATCATTTCCATGAAAATTCTTTTCATGGCTTTAAATATCAGACTACTGAGATGCTCACCAGAAGCAAAACTTAAGTACCAAGCTCAAGATGAGAAGCAGACCACAGCCTGTTTGTTAATCCACACACTTGTCCCACATGATGCAAGGTATTGTAGGCTTGACATACCCTTTTCCCAGTAGATACCTTGATTAGCAGCCAAAGTAATCATTTGACTTTTGCATGTATTATGCCTTGTGTTCCGAGGCTCATAGGATTTGACTTGGGTACTAACCTCGTGGTGATTAGGAGCACAGCTACTGCATCACAATATAATGTTCAATGTCATGTGACATAGATGTCCAAGGGTGCTCTAGCAAGCTCCACAGCAGCAGTGATCCATGTTGGGTGACAATTTCATGGCAATTCATGCAGGCTGCACTTCAACAGTGTAATGGTGGACATCTGCACAACATGGATGTGAGGCCCACTGTACAGGAGTGGCCACCTTTGGCCAATGTGTTTCTGTCTCTCACATGTCCTAGGTATGTCATACTGTGTTCCCACACCATTTCACACAACATCTATTTGCTCTCTGGTTGTTTGACAGCCATTGCAGACTTGCAAGGTAGAAAACTCATGCTCAAATTCACTTGCCCAAAGGTTAGTCGATTTTTGTTAACTACAATACCCTCAACCAGTGGGTTGAGATCCCCACAAAGGGAGCCAATGTACTGGATCAGGTGCTTACCAATATTGGGTGACCACTGTAGAACCCCCACTGTGAAGTCGTCCCAGGTGAGATCTGACCACATATCAGTCTCGTGCAAAGTAAGTATCACACCTGACCCCCCCTCCCCTTGCAGCAAAAAAGTAATAAAGTTCAACAAAGCAGATTATAACCTCCTATGGGATGGTATAAATAACTTGACACCACCCTCCCTCAGATGGAAAAGGCAACTATGCCAAGCTCTACACTAATGCTTTATACAAGCACCTGTATAACTGCATTGACTAGGCTGTATCTGACTGGAGCAAAACAAGCTCCTCATCATGCAGCAAACCTGCCTGGAGGACAACTGCCATTAGCAGGCTTTACAATAAGAGGTAGACATTGCTGTCTAACAGTAGGAGGGATGGAGCTACCCTAAAATGGAAGCACTTCCTCCTCAAATTGAACAAGCAAATAAGTGTTGTTGTGAAGTCCTGTAAAACAAAGTGTGGGACAAAATTAACCTCCTCCACAAAAGACAACCACAAAGCATTGTGTAGTTACATGTGTAACCTAAAAGAAAATGCCCAGATTGTTGCCAAACTCATAGTTAATGATTCCACATATAATGAGCCTGCAGACATACCTAGCCTGTTGGCTGAAAGGTTCTGTGATAACATCAATCCCCTGTCCTCACCACATGTACAGCGTGACATCCCTACAGCCTGTCCCATACCTTGTATCTCTAACCAGCAGGTAGTAAATGACCTTTCTAAGGAGAAAAACACAGCATCTATTGCACCTGTTAACATCCCAGTCTATATTCTACATGGGATCCAGTATGGATTGCTAACACCATTGGGAACTTTTTGCAATCATAGTGTAACCACTAGTTGCATCCCAGCTAACTGGAAAATGGCCACTGTTTTCCCCTTGCACAGAAGTGGTGCATCCACTGGCCACAGGAACTAAAGACCTATTAGCCCAACTATCTATTTCTCTAAGTCCATGGGGCAAATCATCATGGACCTTATCAACAAAGCTATAGATAATCTACAAACACTTGACCCTACACAGTTTGGATTTGTGAAAGGAAGATCATGCCTGTTAAATCTGGTGGACATTTATGAGGCAATCACCAAGGAACTGGATGAGAGGCATCTCTGCAGACAGCCACCTGGACATAGCCAAGCCATTTGACACTATCCCCCACTATGGCATCAATGACAAACTCACCCAGCTAGGTGTCAACAGTAATATCATTTGAGGCGTCATTATCTGGTTCACTGGTAGAGCTCATGCAGTTAAAATAGCAGAATCTGCCTCCAATAGCAGAGCTGTAACCAGTGGTTTTCCACAGGGTTCAGTCCTTGGTCATCTAATGTTTAAAATCCATTCATTCAAAGTACAAGCATGAAGCAAATCTTTCTGGCTGACAAGGTTTGCTGATGCCTGCAAACTGAGAGCAGTCACAGAATCTCCAAATTATGTCAACATCCTACAAGAGGGTCTTACAAGAATAAATGATAATTGCCACAGTTATGGCCTGAAACTCCATGCAAATATATGTAGTATCATTCATTTCAGTACCAGCAATGTTCCTGCTAAGTAGAACATCAATAATAACACGTTAAGTACATACTCAGGGGTAAAAGACCTGGGCACATAGGTTTACACCTACCTTACCTTAGATCACCATGTCTCTACAGTGGTAAGAAGGGCATTATATCTTGCTCATGTCATAAGTGAAGGCATTCTTTCCCAAAAAAGAAGTAGTTATAACCTCCATGTAGCCTTCCCTCATCAGGCCAATAATTGAGTGCAATGGCCATTCTGTTATGTAGTTTTCCAAGCACCAGCAGCAACTGCAGAGACCACAAAGGTTCCTCACAAGGGGAGTTCAAGTCTTCAGCATCTGTCCTATGAGGATAGTCTGAAATCACTGTCACTTTAGTCTGTGTCATACAGACTTCTCAGAGGTGATCTGTGCCTTGCATACAAGGCAATACCTGACCCTACTTTATTGGAAATGCTGCATATCCATAAGTCAAATGGTACATGGATTACTCACTTTAAGGATCTTAACCGGGTATGTGACATTAATAAAAACATGCTGGAGGGAGAGATATGTCTACCAACATTTAACAAACCTTTGAAACATACTCCCACTTAATGTCAAAAAGAGCACCTCATTTGCTCTCTTTAGATGCAATTTGTATGACTGAATGGGTGACCATAATTTTACCATGGGAATTCTTCCTGTGTTCCTCTTGGGCTGGGGAATAGGTGCTGATCATATAATTAAGGGTAAGAACTTGGCTAGGATTTTAAGGGCTCTAGGGCAATTAGCCTAGTAAATTCCAATGATCCTATGATCGCATAGCCTCATGGAAAAAGGCAACATCCACACACAACAATTTGGCTACAGTGAGAATAGTACCACTACCAATTTATGTTTACAGAACACTGCAAAACACACACACACACACACACACACACACACACACACACACACACACACACACACACACACACACACACACACACACACACACACACACACCAAGTTAGATGTAATACAATTAGAACCCTTACCTATCTAGTCTTACATGCTACAGATCACAGTACTTATTGCACATGCCATAGCTTAATTCTGGCATTAGCATGTCTGTAGATACTCTTATGCAAGATGACATTAGCAGGCCTTGTGGAGGACAGGAATTTGGAGGCCTGTGTCACCTGCTACTCCCAAAATAGTGCAAAACCCTGCCTCTTTCTAAGTGTGATGATCACATTTGTTTTGTAGGGAAATGCACATACACAGACAGACACATCAAGTGGGCTGGAGTGAGATTGGGATCCCTGCCTATTTAGTCTTACACACTACAGATCCCAGCAATTAATGCAAACACCACAGCTTAAGTCTGACATTAAGATGGATGTTGGTAGTCATATGGTAGATGACATCAGCAGGCCTTGTGAAATACAGGAATGTAGAGGCCTGCATCAACTGCAAGGGCCAAAAGTGCAGAGCCATGGCAGTTTGGAAGTCAGTGAGGCATTGACACTTGTTTTGTAGGGGGATGCACATACAAACACCAAGTTAGTTGGAGTGAGATTAGAACCCATACCTATCTAGATTTGTACACTGCAGTCATAACACTTAACACATGAGCCCTGGCTCAAGTCTGCTGCAGATGAGCTACTTGTAGAGGACATAAACAAGGGCTGTGTTGGACAGCATGTGAGGAATGCAGATTGACATTGCTTTTTACTGTCATATGCATCTAGTAGCCTAGCAGTAAGATAACTGTTTTCTTATCCTACCTGTGTGGCAACAGTAGCTGTTTTGGCCATATGTGTCTGTTTGCATTTGGATGGGCAAGCCTGTGGCCAAAAATGATTTGCCCTGTCAATGTGTGAGTACACAATATTATAGATTACACAACTTGTTCACTTGTTGATGTATGTGTGGTGACATCCAGAAGACACAGGTGGCTGAAAGTAAGTGCATTTTTTACCGTTGAGGCCTTACTTTTCATCCTTTGACCAACATTATACAGTATCATAGTGCAGCTTTACTCACTGTGATCTGGGTATGTAGGACAATATGGGCATACACACATATATATATATATATATATATATATATATATATATATATATATATATATATATATATATATAAAACAGGGATATATATCTATATCTATAGGTGTGTGTGTGTGTGTGTGTGTGTGTGTGTGTGTGTGTGTGTGTGTGTGCATGTGTGATATGTGTATGTGTTGTGTTATCTAGATATATAGGGAGAGACAGAGATGTATATGTGTATTTATTATTTATTTATTATTTATTTTATTTTACATTTGTTACCTGGGAAAGTCCATTGGGCACATGTCCATTTTCAGTGGAAGCCCGGGGAGAAAAGCTCCACACAAAAACAATGAAGTACTAAGGTGATGTAGTTATACATAATAATAGTGTTAGCACAGGAATACAACTAAGGAAACCACAGTAAAAACTTTTCTAAAGCAAACTTTACCTTACTTAAGACAGAGGTGTTAAGTTTCACAGCCCCCATGCTAAAGAATAATGCTGCCCAAGATGCAGAAATCTTTACAAATGCACTCTATGAGCACCTACAAGGATGCATGGATCATGCCATCCCTAGCAAAACCAACTCACTCCTCTAAGTGAAGGAAACCAGTTTGGTGGACCCCTGCCATAAACAGGCTATACAATAGAAGGAGGAAACTAGTTCAGAAAAAAACGCAAATCCCAAGAAGGAAAGACATCCCTGATCAGTATCAGTAAGAAACTAAGGTCCCTCATGAAATCATCCAAGGCTAAATTCAAAATAAAAATAGCCAAGGATTCAAAAGATAACCATAAAGCCTTCTTTAGCTATGTTAAGAATCTAAGTGGCAACTCGCAGATATGCACTGAACTAGTACAAACTAGCACAAAATATACTGAACCTACTGCCATTGCCAACATCCTGGCAGATAGATTCAGTGCAAACTTCACCCCCCTCTCACATCCAAAAGGGCCCACAGCAATACTGTAAAAGTGTAGTGCCCCAAACATCACAGACGCACAGGTGAAAACAGCCCTTTCAAAAGCCAAAAACACAGCATCAATGGGACTAGATGGTGTCCCAGGCTGCGTCTTGCATGGACTACAGAATGAACTAACCCCCCACCTAAACACGCTGTTCAACCTCAGCATCTCCATAGGCTATGTGCCCATAGAATGTCACACAGCAACGGTTATTCCTCTCCACAAAGGAGAGGCCACAACTGACCCTGGTAACTATCGCCCCATAAGCCTGACTAGCCTGGTCTGCAAGGCTTTGGAGTGCATCATCATGGAAGCCATTAACAAAAACATTGGGAACCTCCAAACACTTGACCTGACCCAGTTCGGCTTTGTTAAGGGCAGATCATGCCTACTAAACCTGGTTGGCTTCTTCGAGAGAGTCACCAAGGCCATAGACGAGGAAAGGTGGTTCACACAGCCTACCTTGACCTCACCAAGGCTTTTGATACCAATCCCCACTTTGGTATTACAGAAAAACTCACCAGCCTGAACATAAACCCCTATGTCACGAGACGGGTTGCCAACTGGCTTACAGACAGAACTCACACGGTAAGAATAGCGGGCCCCAGGTCCGACTCTAAACCAGTCACAAGTGATGCCCCACAAGGCTCAGTCCTGAGACCCTTACTGTTCGGCATAAACTTCTCAGAAGTACAGGCAAACACAGGAGGACTATGGCTAACCAAGTTCGCCAATGACTGCAAACTGGGAGCTTGACTCTCTGGCTGACATGGACATCCTCCAAAAGGGCCTTACTAAGATGGACACCTGGTGTCAAAGTCATGGCCTCAAGCTAAATGCCAAAAATGCATAGTCATTCCATTTGGGAAGAACAAAACACCCACAAATTACCACAAAGGTGGCAGCCCCCTTAATACAGAAGAGGTGATAAGGGATCTTGGACCCAGGTAGATAGTAATCTCTCCTTTGACAATCATATTGCCAAAGTAGTTAGGAAATCTTTCTGTGTGGCCCATCTAATTACTAAAGGGTTCGCATTTAGAAATAAAGAGGTTATAGTGCCCCTCTACTCGTCACTCATTAGACCCATCATAGAGTACAATGCCCCATTTGGAATGTACCTCACAAGACAGGTGGAAAGACCACAAAAGTACCTCACCAAGAGGATTACTGGCCTCAAACATATGTCATATGCAGCCCGACTGAAAAAACTCTGGCTGTACTCAGTGGCATATTGCTTACTCAGAGGTGATCTCTGTCTGACTTACAAAGCTATATCCAACTCAGAATTGATGGGTATGCTCCAACTAAAGAAATCCAAGTCACTGCGAGCCACACACTCTAGTGAGCTAAACCTCACCACAACAATAAATATAACATGCTGGAGGGATAGATTCCTGTCACAGAGACTCCCCATGCTTTGGAACAAAATTCCAAACTACATCAGGCAGAGCCCCTCACTAACACTCTTCAAGGGAAACCTTGATGAGTGGATGGGTAACAGAAAATAGACCCCTATGATCACTTCATTGACTCTGCTTGACAGAGGATCAGTTAATTAATCAATGGGGTGGTGAAAGCTGACACACTCTGGCTAGGCTTATAAATGCCCTCGGGCAGATAGACTAGTACCTACCTATGAACCTATGAACAAGTGAGAATATACAATAGTTATGAGCATTTTGGAAGAATCCTTCATTTGTATGAAGTTGCAAATATGCAATAATGGTACATACAGATATATAAGTTAGTTTGATAAGACAAGTAATAATATATGAGTCATACTTTAACCTTTAATGAAAGACATGCTCTATTATCTAGTATAAATTGAGTAGAATAGCGAAAATGATGGTAGAACTATCCTGGACCAGTACAAGAGCAGAGTAAAGTAGCTGTAAAGTGAGTTCTTAGTGACTTTTTAAATAAAGAAATTGATGGTATGGAGGTTCATAGGTTCATAGGTTCATACTAGGCTATCTGCCCAAGGGCATTTATAAGCCTAGCCCATAGTTATGTGGCTTTCGCCACCCCTTTAGTTTGAATAAAACTATGCCTATTATTTTGCTGTGCCTCTGTCAAGCAGTGACACTGAAGTAATCCCTGGGGTATATCTGCGATCTCCCATCCATTGGTCAAGATTCCTCTTGAACAAGGCCAGCGAGGTGCTCTGCCTCACATGTACCGGGATTTTGTTCCACAGCATAGGGAGTCTCTGGGTGATGAATCTGTCCCTCCAGCACATTCTATTAATAACCGTGTCAAGGTTTAAGTCTCCCGCCCTTGTGGTTCTGAGGGATCTAGATTTTTTGAGGTGAAGCATATTCATCAAATCTGGGTTTGACATGGCCTTGTATGTCAGGCACAGGTCACCTCTGAGCAAGTGGTATGAGACTGAATAGAGCTGGAGTTCTTTCAGTCGGGCAGCATAAGACATATTTTTGAGACCCTTTATCCTTTTGGTGAGGAACCTTTGGGGCCTTTCCAGCTGCTGCAGGTGTCAGGTCAGATACATTCCGAATGGGGCATTGTACTCAATCATAGGTCTAATGAGTGATGAGTACAGGGGGACGGTGACCTCCCTTGATCTAGATGTGAATCCCTTCATGATCAGGTGGGCAATGTAGAAGGTTTTCCTGACTACTTTAGCAACATGAGTGTCAAACGAAAGGCTAGTGTCAACCTGGGTCCCCGGGTCTCTGATGACTTCTGTGCTCAGTGGATTGCCACCTATATGGTAGCTAGGGGTAACCTTGTTTTTCCCGAAGGGTATGACTATGCATTTCTTGGCGTTTAACTTTAGGCCATGGCTCTGGCACCAGTTATCCGTTTATGTGAGGCCCTTCTGAAGGATATCTGTGTCAGAAGTGTTTTCGACTATGGCGCCCAGTTTGCAGTCATCTGCAAACTTTGTCAGCCATAACCCTCCTGTGTTTGCTTGTACTTCAGAAAAGTAGATGCCGAACAAGAGTGGACCCAGGACTGAGCCCTGTGGGACACCACTTGTGACAGGCTTTGAGTCTGACATGGCTCCAGCAACTCTGACCCTGTGGGTTCTGTCACTTAGCCAGTTTGCAACCCATCTTGTGATGTATGGGTTTACATTCAAGCTGATGAGTTTTTCGATGATACCTGAGTGGGGTATTGTGTCGAAGGCCTTTGCCAGGTCTAGGTAGGCTGTATGGACTGCCTTTCCCTCATCAATGGCCTTGGTGACTGTTTCGAAAAAGTCAACCAAGTTTAAAAGGCATGATCTGCCTTTGACAAAGCCAAACTGGGTTGGATCCAAAGTCTGCAAGTTCCCTATGTCTTTATTTATGAGTTCCATTATGATCCTCTCCATGGCTTTGCAGATAAGGCTTGTCAAGCTAATGGGACGGTAATTTCCAGGGTCGGTGGAGGCACCGCCCTTGTGAAGTGGTACCACAGTCGCCGTGTGCCACTCCTTGGGTACGTATCCTGAGGTGATGCTAAGATTAAACAGCTGTCCTAACTGCGGGTTTAATTCCTCATTGAGTTCGTGGAGCACACAGCCGGGGACACCATCCGGTCCCATGGATGCTGTGTTTTTTGCCTTGGAGATAGCAGTTCTCACCTGGGCGTTGGAGATGTTTGGGGGGCTACAATCCTCTGGTATAGATATCTCTCCTTTTGAGGGAGGGGAGAAGTTTGCACTGAACCTGTCAGCCAGTATGTTGGCAATGTGTGTAGGTTCAGTAATCTTCACATCATTTTGAACTAATTCTGAGCATATCTGGGAGTTTCCTCCTAGGTTTCTAACATAGCTAAAGAAGGCCTTATGATTGTCTTTTGTGTCCTTGGCGATTTTCTCTCAAAATTTGCCTTGGATGATTTTATGAGAGCTCTTAGTTTTTTACTTATAATGATCAAAGGTGTCTTACCTTTCAAGGATTTTGCTCTATCTTGTAGTAGCTTCCTCCTTTTGTTGTAGAGCTTGTTTATGGCTGGGGTCCACCAGACTGGACGCTTGCCTTTGGTACAAAGAGTCTTAGTTTTGTTTGGGATTGCCTGATCCATGCAGTCCTGTAGGTGCTGGTAGAAGGCATTTGTAAGTGATTCAGCGGTTTGAGTAATGTTTACCACTGGCTCAGGGGCCTTAAAGGAGACCACACTAGTTTTTAGGAGTGTGAAGTCAGCTTTTGTGAAGTGAGGTGGTAAGGAGTTCCATATTTTAGAGACAAAATTAGAAAAGAGAGATTCACCTGCTGGGTTGCTGGGTTTAGTAACTTCTAGAAGGAGATTATTGTTAGAGAGGAGGGTTCTTTCACTAGAGTAAGGTTGAAGTAAGTTTTGGAGTCAGGGAGTTTTCTGAGGATGATGCAGAATTTTATGAGCTAGCATAAGTTGATTGTGCTGCAAGAGATTGGGAAATTTTATCCAATTAAGTTACTTTAAAGCTGTGCAGTGGTATGTTTTGTATGGGGAGTCAGATCCAAACCTGGCAATGTTATTGTAGCAAAATTCTAATTTTGCTAAATCAGTCTTTTTGAGATTGGTAAGGATAGGGGAAGTGTAAAGTAGGGTCGAGATGAGATGGGTATGTGATATTCTGTTTTTTGTGTGTTTAGTAAGAAACTGTCTATTCCTATAGAGGATACCCAGTTTTTATGTACTTTCTTAATAGTGTGGGTTATGTGGGTGTCAAATTTCAAATTATTGTCAGTCTCAACACCAGAAAGTTTTGTGTGTGCTTTGGGGAAATGATGGTTTTATTACTGGACATGATATTGAAGGAGGGATCTAAGGAGGTGGATCTAGTAGGTTTAAAGAGAAGTGGTTTTGTTTTACTAGGATTCAAAATAAGTTGGATGTTGGACAGAAATGTTTCAACTGATAGGAAGTAAAGTTGAATAAGTGATTGGAGTTCATTTATAGAAGATGCTGCACAAATTAATGTGGAATCATCTGCATACTGTATGACAGATGCATGTGGAGTGGAATTATGAAGATTGGGTAAAGAGAGAATAGTAAGTGTATGTATAAATGCACATATACAATCCAGCACCGAATGTCAATACGACAAAGGAGTTGATTGTTGATTTCAGAAGATCTCAAGCACCACACAAATCTCTAGTGATGAAAGGGATGACAGTGGAAAGGGTCAAGAGTACAAAGTTCTTGGGTCTTCATCTCACGGAGAACTTATCCTGGTCAGTCCATGTATCCAGCACAGTCAAAAACACTCAGCAATGCTTGCACATTCTAAGGAAACTTAGGAATGCAAAATTACCAAGCTCCATACTTCAGACCTTTTATAGGGGCACCATTGAAAATGCCCTGACCAACAGCATTGCAGTCTGGTTTGGGAGATGTAATAGTCAGGAATTGAAGGCTCTCAAGAGAGTTGTAAGGTCATCAGAAAGAATCATTGGCACCTATCTTACTCCTCTGGAAGATCTCTAGCACTGAATGTCAGCAAGACAAAGGGGTTGATTGTTGATTTCAGAAGATCTCAAGTACCACACAAACCTCTAGTGATGAAAGGGATGACAGTGGAAAGGGTCAAGAGTACAAAGTTCTTGGGTATTCATCTCACAGAGAACTTATCCTGGTCAGTCTATGTATCCAGCACAGTCTAAAAAGCTCAGCAATGCTTGCACTTTCTAAGGAAACTTAAGAAGGCAAAATTACTGAGCTCCATACTTCAGACCTTTTATAGGGGCACCATTGAAAGTGCCCTGACCAACAGCATTGCAGTCTGGTATGGGAGCTGTAATAATCAGTATTGGAAGGCTCTCAAGAGAGTTGTAAGGTCATCAGAAAGAATCAATGGCACCTCCCTTACTCCTCTGGAAGATATACACAAATGCCGGTGCATAGACAGGACCAAAAAGATTTCCATTGATCCAACACATCCTGCTAATGGTCTGTACACTCACCTATTCTCTGGTAGGAGATACAGCAGCCTGCATTGTAAGACCACCAGACTAAAAAACATTTTTTTACGCTCTCCGTTAGACTGTTGAACTCTTTGGAAAAATGAATTGATGCCTGTTACATAACTAGCCTATCAAGGGACTTATTTTATGGATGTCCAATAACTAAGTGCAATACTAAGGTGGCTCACCTACACACTGTAGGACTGTAAAGTGCAATATGCAAACTGTGCAATAATTCAGTCTAATCATAGATATGCTGCTATTGTTTCAATTTTACTTTGACAGTATTACCTTCATATTGTTCCTTGTCTTCCATGTCTCCTGTTCTGGGATGGGTGTGGATCACTGCTGTCCTACTTTACTTACAAATTGATACTTATTAAATTTCTACTGTTTAATTTTTCTCTATCTATATGTGCAACTGTTTCCTGCATCAAGAATGAAGCATTGTAATTTCGTTCAACTACACTGCTGTGTAGACCTGAAATAAAGTTTTCTTTGACTTGACTTTGATATATATATATATATATATATATATATATATATATATATATACATATACACAAATATTTGTTTTATGGGAAAGTCTGACTTGGAACAAAGCCAATTTTCAGCAGAGGCCTAGGGGGAAATGCTCCAGATACATGTCTTTATAACATGGGAGGTAACTGGAGCACAAAGAGGAAACCCACAGAAATGCAGGGAGGATATGCAGATTCTGCACAGAAGGCACCCCAGACAAGAATCAATCCCGAGGTTGCCTTAATGTGAAATAACACTGCAACTGCTGCACCATCCAAATATTGAAGCTTTTACCAGAGGCAAGAATGAAATGTTGCACCTTGTGCATAGGAGACAAACACCTTAAACATTGTGCCAATTGGTCTGCATATATATATATAAAAGATAGATAGCTAGATAGATGAAAAATAGTGAGAGAAAGATATATATTATGCATGCATCTATAGACATGATTTAAAGGTCGTATTTTACTGCATGGCACAGCATAGCTTATACAAAACTAATAAATATTCATTTACTATATCCTGTATTAATTGATTGCTGTCTACATCATCACTGTCATGTGGGTAGTCTGCTCAAGTGAACACATTAAGGTATGGGCTATGCTGCACAGCATAGCTTATACAAATGTAATAATTATTCACTGAATATATCTGGTTTCAATTACTTGCTGCCTACATCATCACTGTGACCTGGGTGGTCTCTTCGTGAGAACATCCTAAGCTACGTGGTGTGCCATGCAAACATGCATGTGGGAACAAAACAAAGACACACTCCCATGATGTTATCCTCATCCAATTAGAATATCAACATCATGTAGGAGCCTACACAAAGTAGATATGCAGACACAGTTGATCCTTTTAGCAGTTCAAGAAATCTACCTCATTTGCATACATATCCTTGCTGACAGCCTAGAAACTATACGGTTCATAGCCATGTGAGCTGGGTAACAGCAAGTATGCACCATTGTATGGACCCAAAGAAAGGTTCTACAGTACATTTGTGAAAACTATATTATAAATGTTATTTTTTTTATTTCTGTTAAGCATGTTTGTGTACTGTGGTGCGTAGCCCAAACATGCTGGAATTATTAAGAAAAAAAATTATTATTAATTTTACATATTCCCTTCCTTTTTCAGACATCCACAATATATATTTTGCATATGTATGTATCTGCTCTAACATTTTCAGGGGAGTTATGTCCATATTTGTGGACTTTTACATCTCCTTCTCTCCGTGTAGATTCTTGTACGCAGAAAAATTCCTTATGCAGTATGGGCACTAACACAAAGTCTACATGGATGCCTTTCTTCTTTTTGTATCACTCCACCTGGCTCATTTGCATAAGATTCACCTGCTAATGAGAAATTTGCATTACATGGAAGTTACTCTGTTTGTGCGTGCTTACATGCTTCTAAGTGATACATACTGAATCTAAAATTGTTCATGCTCATGTATGCATCACAGAGTGATGTGTACACCAAAAAAAATCATGTAGGCTTTACTGAATCCCCCTATGGACTTTTCATGCATAACATTTACTTGGTATACTATCTGAAAAGTCCTTATTGTTCTGTTTATGTTATGTCTCTCTTTGCATATTATTTAATTGTAATCATATGTGATTAGTCCTTACTCTTGTTTCTGTTTGCTTTGGATCTTATCTCCCTGGTTCTCCACTGCAAATTGGATCTTTTAACCCTGCCGGACTTTCCTAGTAAACTAATATGAATAAATGTTGTATCTTTTGGCTTTTCCCGGTTAGGGGTCGCCACAGCGGAACTCCAGTCCGCTAATGATTGGCAGTAGATTTTTACATACCGAGTTGCCAGCTCTGACACACAACCTTCAATGAAGGTACGCCCATTCACGCATGTCTCCACATAGAAGATGCCTTAGCTGAGAATCGAACAGGACAGCATCTTTCTGTGAGGTGACAACGCTACCGCAGCACCACCACCGCAGTAAACCAATATGAATAAATCTAGTGATTCATTGCCTTACTGTAACTGTCCCTTCCTCTTGTCCCTTACAATGTGCATGTCATCATTAATTAAAATGGACCTATTTCAGTCTCAGACTGGACAAAAATAAATGTCTGGAGTCAAGCAAGTTAACAAGAAGCATAATGAATACAATCCACATGCAATGAATCACTAGCATTAATGATGACGTGCACATTGTAAGGGACAAGAGGAAGGGACGGTTACAGTAAGGCAATGAATCATTAGCATTAATGATGACGTGCACATTGTAAGGGACAAGAGGAAGGGATGGTTAGAGTAAGGAGGGAAGGAGAAGAAGTGAGTAAAACAGGGGAGAGAAAGATCACAACATGTATATGGCTGCAAAAATAAGGCAAGGACATGCAGAACTTAACTATATACGGTATATATAATGTGGATGAAATGTCACGTTAGTGTAGGGAAATAATGTGAGGAAGATGAAGATGCCTGACTGGTGAAAGGGAAAGTGGTGGCTTAGGTGATGTGCCAAAAGGGAAAACACATGACCTCATTTTCTGAGTTAGCACAGCTATAGCCTATCAGCATATACCAGGGGTGTTTACATACGCTGGCATTGTGTTTAACAGGATTGACAGGGGTGCAGTAAGGTTTCCTTAATTCTGTATTGAAAATCATCTGCTGTGTCTGATCTCAAGAAACATGAGTTCCTAATTTAAATTGTGGAAGCAGTCATTATGTCTATGGCTGTTTAATGAATGACACTTATTGTTTCCATACCACCCTGATATGACTTATTGCTCATTATGTTTGTGCAAAATGTTTCTTCTTACAAAATTCTTATGTCTAGGTACTAGATGATCATTCTAATTAAAACATGTTTCATTTATAGACATTCTCTTTCTTTTTTTTTCAATAATAAATCTTTATTATATTTAACTTCATACACACTTAAACAGAGAAATAAAAATAACATAAAAATAACAAAAAATAATTTCTACACACTTTCTAACAACAGTGACATAAAATATATACAATATTTACATAAATGCTTTCACCATTTGAAAAACATATCCACAAAGTTCTCGTCTAAATATACTCCCATGCAATTATTAAGGTTCTTCTAAAAGTTTTATTTTATAGTCTAAAATAGAATAATAATGGGATTTCCTGATTTCACCAGCTTAACCTAATATAATGTTAAAAATTTGTTCTGAGATCTTTAGGTTATTTGAATGTTTACTTTGGCTATTGATAACATATTTATGAGCTAATATATGTTTTATCGCTAAGGTCTTGAAGTTTTCCCAAGTCGTTTGCATTGGGTTCAACCAATTTGTAACTATATAGAGCTTCATTAATAGGAAAATATTCATAAGCACAATCACCTGGGATCTAGGTATATTGTTTGGAGGAATGTGTAATATCGTAAACTCCCAAGACAACATTGAATTTTGATATCCCATCTTTTGCAGTTGTAGTCTTAAGGCATTCCAAAGTTTATATATACATTTGCAGCTCCAAACCATTTGTAGGAGGTCCGCAACTTCGTCTTTACAATATGGGCATTTGGGAGAATTCTTGAAGTTGAATTTATACAAGCTAAGGCATGTATAGTATGCATTATTATATATCATAAGTTGGGTGAAAGTTAACTTGTGAGGGGAAATTGATTTTGCTGTTAATTTAATTGCATTTATGAATTTACTATCTTCAACCAAAGGTAATTTTTCTCTCCAATATTTCGATATAAGAAGGTTATTATGAAATTTGATATCTTTTATCAGTTTATAGGTAGACGTTATATATTTGGTAGTTTGTAATAGAGCTTGCCATAGTAAGGAGCATTTTGTTAATTTCTCTTGATTAACAGATAAGTCTGTAAAGTAACCACTAGCTAATTCTTTAATCTGCCTCAATATAACTAAATATGCTTTGGGAAGATCCATTTCTTGCTTTAGATCATGTGGGGAATAATTCAGATATTGGTATACACCTTGTAAAGTCAGATTTATTATAAGTGGGAAGTTTTTTAAGTTTATAAGTTGATTATTAATTCTTAGGTTAGGGTTTTTTATGGAAGGGTTGTAGGAACATCATATATTGAAATAGATTTAATGATCTAAAGAGATTTTGTAATTATAATGTATAAATTTTATATGGTCCAGTAAGACATATGTTTTAATAATATCTTTATTTAAAAAGGGTAAAGCTTTGGGATTTATGTTCAAATGCTCCACATGTTTATAACCCAGTTTTATCCAATTTGGGGACCAATTAGTACTTTGTATGCCATAGTTAGCTATTCTTAGAAGTCTATTAGCATTTATAATTAAATAGTAAGTTCCAAAATCAGGTAAATCCAATCCACCTTTATTTTTCGGGGTTACCAACTTATCATAGGATATCCTAGTTTTCTTTGGTTCCCATATAAATTTAGCAAGTTCGATGCATTGTTGTCTGTGGAGAAGGTGATACCCAAATATTTAATCTTCTCTTCAGATTTTATTTGCCCAATCAGAGGTAGAAGTGAAAAGGGTTTTGGTGTTTTCAAAGGACATATATTGTTTTTTTTTAGGTTTATTTTATAATTTAATATTGATTGAAATTCTTTGACTGCAGATAGTAATCTCTTGGTATCAGAAACAGGTGTTGTACAGTAAATATTTAGATCATCTGCAAAAGCTGCCATGGAAATCTTGGTACCGTAAATTACTGGGGCATTATGATATGCATTTTGTTTAATATGGAGAAATAAAGGTTCTAAATATAAATTAAATAATATAAGGGATAGAGGACAACCTTGATGGGTGCCATTCTTGATTTGAATTCTATTAGAAAATATTTTATTTATAAATAAGGTTGTATAGGGGTTTTCATATAATGTTTGTAATATTAGGATAAATTCTTGAGGTATTTTGAAGTAAGGTAAAATATTAAATAAAAATTGTATGTTAACTCTATCAAATGCCTTTTGTGCATCTATAATAACGGCATAGATATTTAAGTTCTTTTGATTGGCATAAGAGATTAAAGGTATTATCACTAGCTTGCCTAGAGGTTAAAAACCCAGTTTGCTCATTGGAAATAATTGAATTTGTTATTTTCTTCAATCTGGTAGCTAAAATAGAAGTCAAAATTTTTGCATCAACGTTTAAAAGTGATATAGGTCTATAATTGTCTGGGTTTTGAAGATCTGAATTTTCTTTAGGTATAAGAATTGTTTTGGATGCGTTAAAGTGTAAATCATTGATTTTATTATTGATGATATAGTTCAAAGTATATGATAATATTTTAACAAGCGTATTGTCGAAAGTTTTATAAAATTCTGCTGTAAGTCCATCTGGGCCTGGGGCTTTATGTGATTTCAAAGTTTTGATTGTTGATGTTATTTCCTCCATAGAAATTGGCTGTATTAAATCTCTCTGTAGCTTCTCATCAATTTTTGGGAAGTTAATCTTTTGTAGGAAATCAGTATAATTTTTACTTGTAGGTAATTCAGTTTGTTCTCCATAGATTTTGGCATATATCAGTTCAAAAATGTTAATAATATCCTTAGATTTCGTATATGTTTTATTTTCATAATACAATTCCGTAATTAGGTAGGGTGATTTAGATTGATTAATAATTCTTGATAAAGCCCTTGATGGAGTTTGTTGCCAATATTTTAGTTTCATAAAATGATAATTTATTGTTTCGAATCAAAAATAAATCTTTCTGACATATTAAAAGTTCTGTTTCTGTTTGTAAATTATGATTTTACATCAGTTCTTGGGCTAGTATTTTAATCTTAGATTCCAAGGTTTGTTCTTCCCTAAGTTGAATTTTCTTATAATAGGAGGCTTTTTGAAGAAAAATACCTCTTATTTGTGCTTTAGCAGCTGCCCATTCAATATCAGGTGTGTGTTGGTGATCATCTATCTTAACTAACACAGACTTGAGAATATTTTGTATTTCCTGAATAATTTCTCTTTTGTTTAATAGATTTGGATTTAACGACCAATTATAACCCCTCTGTGATAAAATATGTCCAGAATTGTTAGTACATCTTAATGTAATTTTGGAATGGTCTGATAGGTACCGAGCGTGTGTAAATACTTGTGGGTCAAGATTAACCAGTGTCTCAGAAATTAGAAAAAAGTCAATTCTGGACCACATTTTATGACAGCTTGAATAAAATGTAAAATTGTTGGAATTAGGGGCCTTATTAGAATATTTGAAGGGATCATATATGCTGAAATCATGTTTAAGTTCGGTTAATGCTAGCGCCACTTGACTATTATATGTTCTATGTTGGCTTGATTTATCCAAATCCAGATTTTGATACACATTCCAGTCCCCTCCTATGATTATATAATGGTTATTATATTGGTTTAATATAGGATAGAGTGCGGCAAAATACAAATGTTGATTATTGCAGGGTGCATATATATTGAGAAGAATAATGGGTTTATCATATAGTGTTGTCGAGAGAATCACATAGCACCATCTTCCTTCTTTGTCCATTTTAAATTCTAAAATATTATCTTGATATTTGTTTTTAATAATTATTGCCACCCCCGCACTATTAGTTTTCCCTTCAGAGGCTATAATTTCTCTTATCCATTTTTTCTTTTTTATTTCTGTCCATTGATCATTGGTCATATGTGTTTCCTGGAGTAGTATGAAAGACGCCTTAGCTTGTAGAAATATATGAAGACATAATTTTTTCTTTTTCAAATTTTGAATTCCCTTAATATTTCATGAATCTATGTCCCATATTCCCAAAGTTTAATTTTATGAAAAGCTATTAAAAATCTGGGAAAATATGCTCTACTTAGTTGAGTTTTTAGTGTATACAATTTGTGAAAGCATTGTGAAATTCCCATCCCCTTCCAGTGCCTACCCACTAAACCTCTGGACCAGGAATTTAATTGGCCCCACACACAGTTCAGACTTACCTTGATTAATACCTTAAGCAAGTATATACCATCAATGTTAGTATATATAAAAAAGTATAATATAATGGACCTAGATAAAGTATTACTAAATCTACAAAGCCTAACCTACTCATTCCCTAACAAACACTACTTATCAACGACATCCCTTATTGTTATATTAACTTAGAATAGTTTAGACAGAAAACACAAGTAAAAGATATCTGTACTTCGTCATTTGTCACACATAACATTTTCACACTGTTTGCTAAAGTAATACTTTAAGATATTGCTGAATAGAAACTCCCATATTAAAATAACAACTATGTTCTTATAAACTGTATCTATGTAACTTAGTCCTCCTTTGTATGTAAACTACCCATTATATTATAAGCACTGTAAAACTTTGTTCCCCTTATATATTTGGTAACTAACTCCTACTCATAGTCGTAGTAGCTTTTTAAATCCAGAAGAAAGCAATGTAATTTAACTTTTAGGTTTTCAGACCTCGTTAACAGTATACTAGATATTCAGGTAGTTAGTTACTCAATGACTCAAACAACATGAATATCTCTATCTTCCTTAATCATAGTTTAACTGAAGGGATCTTGACAAGTTTAATATATTAGGTATTTAAACTATTCCACATTTAATCCAAATGTTAAACAAATGTTTTCAAATCAGAACATTAGATCTAACATATCCATTTGATGTCCTATGTGATCACCCATCAATATCAAAGATACAACCGTAATTGAATAATTTTTGATAAAAAAAAAACCTTATAGTTATTGATGCATACATTAATTTATCATATGACATTTAACTATGAAATGCAGACATTTGTAAGGTATCATTTATGAATTGTCCTAAGCTATGGTATACAAGCAGATTTCCAGTAACACATCCTTTAAACATATAATAAAATCATGTGTGTCTTCATTTTACTAAGGTATTTATTAGGTGACTTGTATATAAAAACCTTTAACTACAATTATATAGGAATGTATTGTTATGAATATATTATCTGTGTAGAGGTTAGAAGATTCTCATTGAATACTTCCCTATCAAATATTATGTAGATCATTTCTTTTTGAATCCAGTTATTGTATTCAGATTATAGAATGGCATCAAAACTCAGGTTAGTTAAGCTATCACGTTTATAGAAGAGTATTAGGTGTGTTTACATTTCTCTAATATGTGAATTCAGTGTTTGTGACATTGTCTACATTTACTTAGACTTAGTAATGTCTTTGCAGGTATTCCATCTGGTTTACGAGTCCATTAGCAGATTACAGGCTTCGTGAAGGGGGACTGA
This sequence comes from Protopterus annectens, assembly GCF_019279795.1. Classification (NCBI taxonomy): domain Eukaryota; kingdom Metazoa; phylum Chordata; order Ceratodontiformes; family Protopteridae; genus Protopterus; species Protopterus annectens. The sequence continues at coordinate 1,721,823,027 of NC_056732.1, read as the reverse complement.
TTTTGCAAACGGACTTCCGGATGTGCCACAGCGATTCTCAGCCCCTGGAAGTAAAGAAAAGTCACTTCGGCTATCCTCGAGATCAAGATGGACAAATCATAGGCTATAAATTTTCGGAAGGGCTTCTGCGAACCACGAAGCCCAAATTTGTATCGCAACTGACCTGAAAAATGGCCTAACACGCACAGGACACCAGATAATGGATAACTTAGACCAGGCATAGCAGTAGAATGTAAATCCGACTTCATACGACGTGCTAGTCACATCGGAAGTTAAGACAAGCCCTCAGAAGCAGGTAAGGTTTTAAACAGTTTCATAAAGGTAGACATAGCTTCTTTTTTGTTGGTAACCACATATTTCGATCCCTCAACAGAAAATGACAGTGCATTAGGGTATTTCATCTGAATTTTATCTGTTTATCTATTAGAAACTTGCAATAAGGTGAAAGTGATTGTCTGGCTTGTCTGATTTGTATGGGCAAGACTTGAGCCAGAGAAATTCTGTTATTATTCCAGATAATCGAGCCTCCATTTTTCTTTGCAGTTAATATTATTTTATTAACATCTTGGAAATTTAAGATTTTTGTGTAAACAGGTCTTGGTACATTAGAAGTATAGGATTCTCTCAGGGCTCTATGGGCTCTTTCTATTGTTATTTGTTTTGCAGCTTCAGTGTCACCAAGTAGATTTGTAAGAATTTGTATAATAGCTGGAATTAGTTCATTGTATTTTATATTTTCTGGTATTCCCCTGAGGATAATATTATTTCTTCTGGATATTGCCTCCAAGTCAATTATTTTAGCTTGCATAGATTGGATATCTGTTTCATGTGAATCTATTTTCTTAGCAAGCAAAGCTATTTTGTCTTCATTTTCTGAGATTTTTGCTTTAAATTTATCCATTCTTTCTAGTATTTGACTGCAGGAAGCTCCAAAGGTTTGAACTTGGTTAGACAAGTTTTTTATAGCTTCTTGTATAGGAAATAATGCAGTTTTAATGTCTTCCATGTTTGCCAGTTGTTCCGGTTTAGTTTTATTCCCAGTCTTTAAAGGCTCTTGTTGTTTTACAATCTTTTGTCTTTTCAAGGTTAAGTCTTTCTCAGGTGATGACAATTCAGAAAGTTTAGTTTTTGTAGTTGTTATATCCATATTTTTGTCCTCTTTCGACATAATACAGCAGTGTAAGATTGTATTTTTTTTTCAGTTTAACTGAGCAGGACTTTCTGAGCACACAGTTCCTTTGTTTGAGAGTCACTTCAGTTTCAGCTAATCAGTTGTAATCCTGCAAGATTTGATAGTTTTCCAGTTTTATTCACTTCTTCTCTGATTCTAGATCAAGGATAGAGTTGTTTTCTCTAATAATTGTTGGCAAACAAGTTTTCTGCTGAGATTTTGAAGAGATGTAGTCTAGCAGTGTTTACAGAAAGGCAGCCATCTTTGAATCCTGAGACATTCTCTTTCTGTTTTCTGACATTATCAAAAAATAACTTAATCTTGTTTTCAGTCTTTGACTCCATACTGTGTTCTGATACAGATCTCTAGGTTATGATAAGATAAATAAGCATTTTTTTCTTAGCAGACTTACCTGGGCTACAGGGGATACTTCAAGTATGTTTTCATGACCATGTAATTTGCTAAATCATTAAATTTCATTGGTACACTCAAGCAATAAGAGGATTTTTTTCATAACAGTTGTTGTTGTTGTGTCTTTCGGCTTATCCCGGTTAGGGGTCGCCACAGCGGAATTTTAATTTTTAGATTAATCATGATGGTTTAATGATTTTTGTTAATTTCACATTTGACTGAAGAGAAATATATTAGTTTTGTCTGTATAATAACCAAGCCATTACAGATCATAGATAGATTTTGTATTACTTGTTCCAAATAGTTTTTTATTAACATTCACAATTAATACTTGTGTATATTTGCATAATATTGAATAACTCATCCATTCAATGTTTGTGTAGTTAAAATCCATCATGTATACTGCATTTATATTCATTTGTAGATCCTAAACTTAAATCAGGAAATCCTAATGTGTATAGAGGACATGTACATTGTACAATAGATTTCTATAATGGTATATTTAATACTGTTGATGTTAATATATTTCACTAATATTAATTATTGCATTTCTAATTTAGTAGAAGATTCTGTAGCAATGTTACTCTTAAAATGTAACTATTCTTAGCACCATGTTTGACTTTAAAAGCTTGCCAAGTTTCTCTAGTTGATTTATTTATTGATATTTGATTACTTGGAATGTTAGACTGCAGAGGCATCCACTTTCAGAACTGGCCCTGGGAGAAAAGCTTCAAAGTATTACAAAACATTTAATAATAAGAATTTTACAATATTTAAAAAAAATGCAAAACATCTACAGTTTAAATAATTATGCCAAATTAGACATAATGTGAAAACATGTATGATAATTATTTAATATTTAGATACATTTTAGATAGTTTATAGAGAAATTAATGTTAACTTAGTATAATTCAAATAGGAAATGCAATATGAGGCAAAAGAAGAAACATGATTATGGCATATTTAGACAGCGGGTCAGGGAGAGAAACTGATTGAAATAAGTGAAGGAGATGAGTGAAGAAGAGAGAGTAAGGAGGTGTAAGGTATGAACTGATACTTGTTCATATTTAGTGATAGGTTATCCTGGGACTGAACAAGAACAGGGTCAGATTTTGGGTAGGGTGTCTTTCAGAATGGTTTTAAAAGACTGGAAGGAAGATATTAACCTGTTGGATACAGGTGCACTGTTTCAGACTTTGGGAAAATAGTAGGGGTAATTCCAGCAGATTTGCTAGGTTTATGAATAGACAGCTGATTATGTTCAGAGCTGGAAGTCTATCTTTTCAAAGATGCATAAAATTATCACAACTCAACAAAATTTGTGCTTATTAAAATATTCACCACACTTAGGTGAGATTCTGTGGGGAATGATGTCTGAAATTGAAAGGGGTTGCAACACATATTCTTATAAGGGCTATAGAGGAATGAACATTTTTGCTTCATCATTCCTGGAATCAGGAGTGAATAGAGGGAGGAAGTGTGGCAAGCTTTGCGAGATGGGAGGTAAATATAGAGTGGGCATGGATGAGGCGTGGCTGTAAGTCACTAACAAAGGAGACACTGTACAGATATGAGGTGGGTAACAGTATATGTAAGTAATAAAGGGTGGAGAGGTTGAACTGGGGACAGGTATTAGCAAATCTAAGGACAAATAGAGAGGGCAGGTAAATCTGGGTTGTCAGTAATAATTCATGGAGGGGTGGGTTGAGATGTCAGTCTGTGCAGAAGAGTTGGGTACTGTTAGAGGATAGCCACCAAAAAGAGTTTCATCAGCTAAGAATGTAAATGTAAACCACAAAACCAAAAATTTTCACAAAATGGCTACAAGAGATAAAAAGATGATATGAAGAAAACACTCTTGAATGTTCTGAAAAAGTATTTTCCAAAAAAAGACAAATGTGTTTAACAAATAACATTTGAAGTGTGTTTGTATCAGATCTCTCTCTGGTTGCCATTTTGTGAAGGAAGGGAATTCACAAAGATCAGATTGATATATAAAAGCGAGAAAGAGAGTTTATTTTGTCATCTAGTGAAGCTGTACAAGAAATAACAAAACAATGCTGTGTAGGATTAAACATGAGGGGGAGGAGTCTAACAGCTACAGTAACAAATTGTAATTATGCTGCAGTTTTATGTAATGTAGGAATATGTCTAGAGAAAAAATAAGTTAAGGACACTAATGTGGGATACAGAGAGGTGAATTGTAGTACTTAGTTAACATTCTTAGAAAGGTGTAGGACATATACGGAAAACGATAAGGTCCAAGATTTTCAGGTTACAATCTCGGAGAGTTTCTTAAATGTTATACATTTATATCTCCATAATAAATGTATACAGAAGAAAAGGATGAACATTCTATTGTTATTTAGAAGTCACAGATTCTGCACCTGAAAAAGAAAAGGTCCTTGAAAAAGGAAGGTAGATGGGCATGTGCAGAAGCCTAAGGTTATGCCGTTTAGGAACAGTTTAAAGGGATGACTTGAACTGGTCAGTACAGAGGTGGCAAAAAAACTAATGGACTTAATTAGTAAAGGTTTTTAAATATATATATATATATATATATATATATATATATATATATATATATATATATATATATATATATATATATATAGGATCATAGGAGATTACTAGGCTATTGACCTGGAGATCATTTTAAGCCTAGCCATTTTAACCCAATGTAATACCATAGAGGTGCTAGTTAATACCTATGATTGCATTCAGTGATAACTGCCCATGTCCTGGAGGGCTGTGGGAACTATCCCTGGTAAGAATTTATGGTGCCCAATCCACTCATCCAGGTTCCTCTTGAACAGTGTCATAGACTTGCTCTGTTTCACATGAAATGGTAGCCAGTTCCAAAGATGGGGCAGTCGCTGAGAGATAACTCTGTCCCGCCAGCATTTCTTATTTAAGTTGCAGGCCATATTTTAGTCCCTGGAATGAGTAGCCCTAGACACATTTGATTTATGGATATGCAGTAGGTTCATTAGATTAGTGTCCTGGGTTGCTCTGTTGACCAGGCATAAGTGTCCCCTAAGAAGTCTATATGATATGGGGTATCATGACAGGGATTTTCATTGGCCCGTGTAAGACACTTCTTTGTAAGACACATGCTGGAGGCCCTTGATCTTCTTTGTTAGAAACCTCTGAGATCTCTCTAATTGCTGTAGGTGCTTAGCACGGTACATACAGAATTGGGCATTATACTCATTTATGGGCCGGATATGTGCTGAGCATTGGGGGGTTAAACTTCTTTTGCTCTCAAGATGATGTCTTTACTAATTTAGTGAGCTATGTGGAAAGCTTTCCTTTCAATGGTAGACACATGGTGGTCGAAGTTAAGGTCACAGTCAACATGTGACCCCAGGTCCCTTACCACTTCATTGGTACTTAGGGTATTGTTATTGATTTGATAGTGTGAAGGGACATTGTTTGTGCTGAAGGGAATGATGATGCATTTCTTTGCATTCATTTTGAGATTGTGACTAATACACAAGTTGTTGGTCTGAGTGAAACCATCCTGGAGTATACTGACATCATTTGTGGATTCAATGATTGTACTTAGTTTGCAGTCATCTGCAAACTTGGTCAGCCACAACCCTTTAGTTTTGACCTGAACTTCTGAGAAGTATATACCAAACAGTAGGGTGCCTGCACTGGCCCCTGTGGCACCCCACTGGTAACAGATCTGCTGCTTGATGTGGAGTCACCCACATTGATAGTGTGTGTCCAGTTTGTGAGCCAGTTGGCAACCCATCTTACAATGAAGGGGTTTACATTCGGTTTGCTAAGTTTATTGGTAATGCCTGAATGTGGGATTGTGTCAAAAGCCTTTGCCAAGTTGAGGTATGCTGTGTGCACAGATTTGACTTCATCAATGACCTTGGTCACACTTTCAAAGGAATCCACCAGATTTAACAGGCAGGATCTGTCCTTTACCGAGCCAAATTGGGTAGGATCCAGGGTATGGAGGTCACCTATATCTTTATTTATGAAGTCCATAATGATACATTCCATGGCCTTGCAGATGAGGCTGGTCAGGCTTATGGATCTGTAATTCCCCAGGTCTGTTGCTAGGCCACCTTTGTGTAGCTGCTCTCTATTCTGCAGAAACAAAGCCTGTGGTTAGGCTATGATTGAAAAGGGTACTTAGTGGTGATGCTAGTTCATGTTTTAGCTTGTTTACAAGACAGCCTGGGATGTTATCTGGTCCCATAGAGGCTGTGTTCTTTGCCTTGGACAGGGCTTTGAGGACCTGATCTTCAGATATGTAAGGCGGAGAGGTTTCGGGGAGGGTTTGTTGTAACTTAGGAGGGGATAAAGCAGTGCAATTTTTACCAAATCTATCCACTAGCAGGTTTGCTATCTCTGTGGGTTAGTGTGTGTGTGTGATACCATTTGCCACCAGTTATGCATATGCTTGGGTCCTACCCTTTAGGCTATGTACATAGTTGTAAAAGGCCTTATGGTTATCCTTGGCAATACTTGCTAGGTTTTTCTCAAAGGAGCTCTTGTAGGATTTGACAAGTTGTCTTATTTGTCTGTTAAGGTTTAGGAGGGTGTTTTTCCATTGTTGGATCCTTGTCTTTGTTTTCTTGGACAGCAACATTTTGCATTTATTGTAGAGTTTGTTGATGCTGGAAGTCTACCATGGCAGTTTGAATTTACTTGGGGCTCTGGCTTTAATTCTATCTGGTGCAGCCAAGTTTATACACTTATGCAAGTGATTGTACAGTGCTTTAGTGTAAGCTTTGCCATAGTTATTACATTCAGCTTGGAGTGGTGCTTGGAATGCATTTATACCTTCACCTAGGAGGGTATAGTTTGCCTAGGTGAAATTTTTTTGTCTGATTTCACACTTTGTGAGTTCTGGTTTTAGTGTCAGTTCAAAGGTGACTGCTTTGTGGCCAGTTTTAACTAATGAGGGTCCAACAGCTGCAGCAGTGCACATGTTTACATCAACATGAACTATGACAGAGTCATAACAGTACTTGTTGCTGAAAGACCTGAGTGCATGCATGATTTGGTGAATCTTGGCACCGGACAGGCAGCTGACCATTATTTTCTCCTTGTCCAACATGGTGAGTGGAACATCTGTGTGTCTCACTATTAATGACAAAAAAACGTGTCATTATATATCTATACCCTTATTATATTATATAGTTATATTATATTATATTATATTATATTATATTATATTATATTATATTATATTATATTATATTATATTATATTATAAACTTATACATTATATATCTTGCCATTATATATATATATATATATATATATATATATATATATATATATATATATATATATTTACACTTAATAGTGTGAGAATAAATACGACAAAAGAAATTTAAAGTTGTAAAAAGTAGATGAAAATTGCAGAAAATGTAGAAAAATCCTGTGTTTTTAATGAGTTTTTTCACACTGGTGTCTTTAGTTTAACACATAGATGAGATCTTAACCTGTAGGGAAAGATTGGACTGATGCAACCAACATCTATAGAAATACTGAAGTTGGAGTGTGTCCATGTTTAAAGAAAAAGGGATAAGAGAGCCTGATGTGTTCCCTGATGAACTTTTTGTATTAGCAGTAGTATTAGTAGGAGACCTACTGGACATTCTACTAGGAATCTGGACTGCTGAGTAGTGCCACAGATTGAAGGATTGCTATAGTAGCACCTCTTTTTAAGGCAGGATATAAATCTGCTCCTGTATTCTACAAACCACTATGTATGAACATGGAAGTTGATATAGAAGGTTTTAAAACAAGGCCTAGCTAGTTTTCTTTCCCCTCTACTCATCACTTATTAGACCCATTATAGAGTACAACGCCTCTTTTGGTATGTACCTGACAAGACATCTACAGCAACTGGAAAGGCCACAGAAATACCTCACAAAGAGGATTACTGGCCTCAAACAGATGCCCTACGCAGACCATCTCAAAAAACTCCAGCTTTACTCTGTCGCATATCACCTACTCATAGGTGATCTCTGCCCAACATACAAAGCTATGTCTAACCCAGAGCTGTTGGACATGCTCCACTTAAAGAAATCCCAATCCCTCCAAGCTACACACTCTAGGGACCTAAACCTTGTCACCACAATAAACAGAACATGCCAGAGGAATAGATTCCTGTCCCAGATACTTCTCATACTCTGGAATAAACTACCTATCTATATCAAACAAAGTTCCTCATTAGCACTCTTCAAGAAAAATCTTGATGATTGGATGGGAGATAGGAAATTCATCCCAGGAATCACCTCTGTGGCTCTGCTTGACAGTGACACAGGAAAATAATTTTCTTGGGTGGCAAAAGCCAGGGTACCTTTTTTGCTGGGCTTGTATAGGCCCCAGGGTCGACAGCCTAGTACCTACCTATGAACCTATGAACCACTGAGCAAATTTTTCAAAATCATTTAGAGGAACAGAATTCATGCCTGTTTAAGCTTTATGACTGGATTACAGAAGTGGTAGTCCCTAACTTTGGCCATCTGATATTAACCCAGTAGGAAGAAGGGGTCATCTACAGATCCATATAATATCATAGGATTATAGGATCATAAGCAGTTACTACACTAGTGGCCCTAGGGCCCTTACAAGCCTATTCAATTACAACCCCTATTCCCAAGAATATCAAGGTATTAAGCAGAACTAAGTCAACAACTAATGCCCCTGTCCAAGAGGTACACAAGTGAAACTCCTGGAGTGAATTTGCTGTTTCCCTTCCAGTCATCCAAATTACACATAAATAGGGTCAATGATGAGCAATGCTTCACCTGAATTGGAAGTTTGTTCCAAATGAGAGGTAACTTGTGTAAGACATATCTGGCTGTCCAGCAAGTCCTGTTGATGTCACATGCTAGGATGACTTCCCTAGAGTGAGTGCCTCTTATACGACTGGATTTATGAATGTGCAGCATTTCTCTTACAGCAAGATCTGAGAGTACTTTATATGCAAGGGAGAGGACACCTCTGAGTAGTCTATAAGTTACAGAGTACAGTGACAGTGACTTCAGTTTGTCAGTGTATGACATATGCTGAAAACCATGATTTTTCTTTGAAAGAAACCTTTGAGGTCTTTCCAGTTGCTGCAGGTAGCTACTAAGGTACAAAACAAAGGTAGCATTGTACTCTTTTATTGGCCTGATAAGTGAGAAGTACAGGGGGGTTATAACCTCTTTTGTTCAGAATGCAATGTCCTTACTTATGAGATAGGCAACATAAAAAAACTTTCTTATCACTGTGGAAACATGGTGGTCAAAGGAAAGGTTGCTGTCAACCTGTGTGCCCAAATCTGTCACCACTGATGGCATGTTTAGGGTGTTGCTATTAATGTGGTAATCTGCAGGAACATTGCCCTAGCCAAAGAGGATCATAATACATTTGTTTGCATTGAGTTTTAGCCCATGACTTTGGCATCAGTTGTTTGTCTGTGTAAGTCCCTCTTGTAGGATGTTGACATCATTTGGGGACTTGATGACTGCACCCCATTTGCAGTCATCAGAATCGTCAGCAAACTTTATGTCATAGGCCTTTTGTTTTGGCCTGCACATCCAAGAAGTAGATTCCAGTCGACTGTTGAACACCACTTGTTACGGGTCTGAAGGTGGAGGTAGAGTCACCTGCTTTGACTGTGTGTGTTCTATCGGTGAGCCAGTTTGCAACCCACCTGACAATATATGGGTTGATTTCCAGCTGGATGAGTTTATCAATGAAACCTGAATGAAGAATAGTGTTAAAGGTTTGGCCAGGTCCAGGTAGGGTGTATGCACAGATTTGCTTTCACCCAGGGCTTTGGTGACTGTCTCAAAGAAGTCCACCAAGTTCAAGAGGCAGGATCTTCATTTAATGAAACCAAACTGGGTCTGGTCAAGTGTTTGGAGGTCTCCTATATCTTTGTTGATAAAGTCCATGAATATTCTTTCCATAGCCTTGCAGATTAATGGGCCAGACCTATGGGTCTATATAGTTCCCAGGGTCTGTGTAGGCACTTCCTTTATGTAATGGGATGATGGTTACTGTTTTCTATTCTACAAGTATAAAACCAGTGCTTAGATTGTTGTTAAAAAGAGTACCCAGTGGTTCAGCCAATTCCTGTTTTAATCCATTTAGAATATAGCCTGGGATATTATCAGGTCCCATAGATGCTGTGTTTTTGGCTTTGAAGGGAACATTTACAATCTGCTCTTTGGAGATACTAGGTAGAGAGCAGGTGTTAGGGATGTTTTGGGAGATACGTGGTGGGGACAGGGGGGAGAAGTTTTCACTGAACCTGTCAGCTAGCAGGTTGGCTATTTCTGTGGGTTCAGTATATGTGGTCCCATTAACAACCAATTCTGTGCAGATCTGTTTTTTTCCCTTTAAGGTTTCTGATGTAGCTAAAGAAGGCCTTATGGTTAGGAGGATTATTTGGATTCATAGTTAGCTTTTTAATGCCTTACAAGGTGTCATACTTGCTTGTTTAAGCTGAGGAGGGAATGCTTCCATTTCAGAGACTGTTCCTTCCTACTCCAGGACAGCAATTTCTCTCTCTTATTGTATAACCTGTTAATGGTGGATGTCCACTAGGCAGGCTTGTTCTTTCTTGAAGATCTTGTTTTGATCCTATCAGGCATGGGTGAGTCAATACAGTTGTATAGATGCTTATATAAGGCATTGGTGCAAATCCCAGTATAGGAGTCCATGCCATATTTGAGGGCAGAGGCTATGAAGCTATTAATGAAAAACAAAAGTAGACCAGCAAGAGCAGACCAAGATGTGAAAAATAAATCAGTCCTTTATTAACAGACCGGTTTCGGCATAAACTGCCTTCTTCAGTGTAGGACAAACAGAAAATGCCCTGTTGACATATGTAATATATACAAAATGTAAACCAATAGGCAAACAGAAATCATGAATATGCATGAAACAATAAAAAATGTGAAATGCAACCAAAACCTAAAATGTTTCTTCATACAAAAAAGAACTAATATTGAAAAGTCAGTATAACACCCAAAATTATTCATAAGACTTAAGTATTGTGGAAAACATAAGACATCCTAAAACTTAGTGTATTCACAAATGGGAATTGATATAAAAAACAAAATAGTACCAAGGTGCTGAATAGGAAAGTGTAAAAATACTTTCCTGAAAGGAATGCACCAACAATGAACTGGTACCAATAATAAACTGTTGAGAATTATATAAAAATACAAATTACAAGTAGATAATTCATCATAGTAATAATGAAAGTGTACACATATTTTCCTGAAATAAATACACCAAAATGAACTTACACCAGTAATAAACAGTTGAGAATCATATAAAGATTGCAAGTAGGCTGTCCATCATACTAATAATGAAAAATGATTTGAAAAAAACATCCACAGAACTGTCATGCCTCAAATATTTTCATCATAAAAATGGTGAATCTCCACAGAATAAGATATAGTAACAATGTTTGAAAACTGAGGAACAACAAATATTCATAGTATAAAACTGGACATGCAATATCAATCCATATCATAGACAAAGAAATCCAGTATAAACAACCAACTAAAGGTGATCATTAAGACCAGGAGGGAAAAGACCCCCCCTAAAGTAATGATCCAGTATTTCTCTTTGTGATCCAAGAGACCATGCCAACCCTGTTTGTGACTATGATCGCCTGTAATACGATCAATAAAAATAAAACTGAACTTGGCCTGCGGATGTTTGAGAGTATGTTGGTACAAAGCACTAGTAGGTTTGTGATTCTTAATATCACTGCAATGTTCATTCATTCTAGATCTAAGGGGCCTGGAAGTTTTGCCCACATAAAACGCACTGCAGTAGCAGGTTGCTAGGTACACAACCCAATCACTACCACAGTTACCAAATGTTTTAATGTTATAAATTTGGCTGGTATTGCGACTTGAAAATTCTTTGGACTTATTCATCAGTGAACAAGACCCACAATGGCCACAGGGAAAAGAACCAAATAACTCTTCCCCATGTAATGTAAGCTGTTTGTGGGTAGTGCCCCCACTACCTATGTGTTTGTAATGAGATGAGTAGGAACCCAATGTTTTTCCACGTTTGTAAGCAAAATTACATTGTTGCCCCAAAAGTGACCTAAGATGGTCGTTGGCAAGCAAGCTATTCCAGTGTTTGTTGATAGTGTTCCTTATCATATTGATATTTCTACCATAGGTAGTGATGAATCATATAGGGGTTCCCAATGTAGTGTTTTTCTCCATTTTATATTCCAACAGCTTTTCCCGGTTAATTTGGTTGACCCTACATCTGGCTAAGTTAATGTCTTTGTTGTCATAACCCCTGCTGGTAAATCTGTTATATAAATCCATGCTGGCTGATTCATATTCAGCATCCTTAGAACTAAGGCGCTTAATACGCATTAATTGTGACACAGGAATACTCCTGATAGTGTGGCATGGGTGCATGCTAGAAGCATGTAACAAGGTGTTATATTGTGGGTACTTACGGAAAACCTTACTGGATAATGTAAGGTCCTGGTTTTTCGTGATAGTAACATCCAAAAAATTGATCGTATCCTGATCGTATGTTAATGAAAATTCCAGTCCCCATATGTTACTATTGAGGTATTCAACAAATTCACGTAAGTAAACCAAATCCGAACGCCACACTAACCAGCAGTCATCCAGATAACGTCGCCAGATGTCCATCTTTACCTGATAAATATTATGTGAATTGTCATAAATCATGTACTCCTCAAAATAAGCCATGAAAAGGTCAGCATAAATGGGAGCGAAAGACGTCCCCATTGCTGTACCTTGCAATTGCCAATAACACTGGCCTTGAAAATACAGCACATTTTTATTGAGTACATGTTCTGACAAACAAATGAGTAAGGTATTAAACCCGGGTGAGTACAGATTTCCCTGTTGAGCCAATAATGGAGAGATTGTAGGCCTGCCCAATGTGGAATACTGGTGTATAAGGCCTTCACGTCTAAGGTACACATATACCATCCTGGTTCTTACTGGGTATCCTGAATAATCTGTAAGAATTGGGTTGTGTCCTGCAACCTTGACCTAATCAAACCCAACAAAGGTTTGAGATATTTCATGAGAAAGGCCAATAGAGGTTCCGTAAGTGATCCTATTCCAGAGACAATAGGTCTACCAGGGGGTTTGTGAAGTTATTTATGAATCTTTGGCAAAAGATATAAAATCTGTTTGCGAGGTTCTGAAACAATCAAAGACAAAAAACATTTTTTATTAATGATCCCCTCCTCAAAAGCAAACTTTAGAAAAGAATCAATTTCTTCTTTAAAGTGAGGTGTGGGATCTATAGACATATGCATATAACAAGTTTTGTCTGACAGTTGTGACAACCCCTCTTGTATATAATCATCTGTATTGAGAACCACCACAGCACCTCCCTTATCAACTGAAAGCACAGTTATTTCCTTGTTATTACGTAGTTGGTCTAATGCCAACCTGTCACCTGAAGTAAGATTATTTTGTAACATGATATGGCCATAATTCTCAAAATGAAGGTCCCTCATTATAGAATCCATAAAAATGGAGACATGTTTATTCATAGGTGGTTGAAACAATGATCTACCAAACCTAAATTCATCTGATACTTGTGAACTCTCATCAGCAAAAAACAATTTTAGATTAAGGTTACGACAAAAAACCTGCAAATCCTGTATAATGTGATACTCTTGAGAGAAAAAAGCTGGTATATAATTGAGTCCCTTATTCAATAGAGCTGTTTGTTCCTCAGTTAGCAAAGTTCTGGAAAGATTCAATACATTCTGATTAAGTACCTGAGCTGGGTCTAACTCAGAAAATTGTTCAATAGACCCTGAAAGGAGACATTCGGAGGTTCTTTTCCTGTGCTTCCTGCACCCCCGATGCCTTTTGCACTTCTAAAGGGATATTTCTATTACTTTTCTTTCTATTTGGTGAACCCTTGTCAGAAGCCCCTTCACTATCCGTAATGGAGGAATCATCCCCTGAAGTACTATTAAGGGAACTGTCCCTATTTTTCAAAATGGATCGAGGTCTCTGTTTGGTACGACTGGGCCCTGACCTTGTTTGGTTCATGTCAGCAAATCTGACAGACTGACTGACCTCAAATGGTCTACCCCTTTGATAGTCTGAAAAGTCCATGTGAATTTTTTTAATTTTACGTTCCTTAATAATCTTCTCATGTTCAGTCAGGTCTTGTGAAAGTTTTTTAATATTGTCTTGATATTTCAAAGAAGATTTAAATTTGCTAACATCCGAACATAATGTCTTAATTTCTTGTATGTTCATATCAACAGTCCTTTCATAATATTCTAATAATATATTCACAAATAACATGGACCCCATCTGTAATGCTTCTTTCCAGTCCTGATTCAGCTTATCATCCGGTCTCCCCACTAGGGGTTGAAGACGTATTCTAAGTCCCCTAGGGGCCATCTTCTGAGTAGAGTATGCTCGAAATAATTCTAGGTGCCAAATATTGGATCTGAGTGTTTTAAATGCCTTGGTAAGAGAATGAAAAAACATGTCACAATCCACAGTCAGTGGGTGTTCAATAGAGTCCAGATCATTGCTTGGTGGGGTGTCGAATCCAAAAACACCTATATCCTGCCTATCAGCACATAATCCGGACAAAATGCTATTCAGGTCCATGCTGTGAATAAGGGTGAAATAAACCCACAATATTAGGGACAATGAGATAATGATATATCAAGTATGATTGATAATTATTATTATAAGCCCCCAGGCGTACCAAAAAGTGATAGATTCATAAAGATGGACAAATTCCAAATTCAAACCTAAAATCCCAATGTAGGGCACAAGGACTAAACGAATGAACAAGAAGCACACCCCAATTTTCATTAACATACGATCAGGATACAATCAGTTTTTTGGATGTTACTATCACGAAAAACCAGGACCTTACATTATCCAGTAAGGTTTTCACCTTGTTACATGCTTCTAGCATGCACTCACGCCACACTATCAGGAGTATTCCTGTGTCACAATTCATGCGTATTAAGCGCCTTAGTTCTAAGGATGCTGAATATGAATCAGCCAGCATGGATTTATGTAACAGATTTACCAGCAGGGGTTATGACAACAAAGACATTAACTTAGCCAGATGTAGGGTCAACCAAATTAACTGGGAAAAGCTGTTGGAATATAAAATGGAGAAAAACACTACATTGGGAACCCCTATACGATTCATAACCACCTATGGTAGAAATATCAATATGATAAGGAACACTATCAACAAACACTGGAATATCTTGCTTGCCAATGACCATCTTAGGTCACTTTTGGGGCAACAATGTCGTTTTGCTTACAAACGTGGAAAAACATTGGGTTCCTACTCATCTCATTACAAACACATAGGTAGTGGGGGCACTACCCACAAACAACTTACATTACATGGGGAAGAGTTATTTGGTTCTTTTCCCTGTGGCCATTGTGGGTCTTGTTCACTGATGAATAAGTCCAAAGAATTTTCAAGTCGCAATACCAGCCAAATTTATAACATTAAAACATTTGGTAACTGTGGTAGTGATTGGGTTGTGTACCTATCAACCTGCTACTGCGGTGCGTTTTATGTGGGCCAAACTTCCAGGCCCCTTAGATCTAGAATGAATGAACATCGCAGTGATATTAAGAATCACAAACCTACTAGTGCTTTGTACCAACATACTCTCAAACATCCGCAGGCCAAGTTCAGTTTTATGATTATTGATCGTATTACAGGCGATCGTAGTCACAAACAGGGTTGGCATGGTCTCTTGGATCACAAAGAGAAATACTGGATCATTACTTTAGGGGGTCTTTTCCCTCCTGGTCTTAATGATCACCTTTAGTTGGTTGTTTATACTGGATTTCTTTGTCTATGATATGGATTGATATTACATGTCCAGTTTTATACTATAAATATTTGTTGTTCCTCAGTTTTCAAACATTGTTACTATATCTTATTCTGTGGAGATTCACCATTTTTTATGATGAAAATATTTGAGGCATGACAGTTCTGTGGATGTTTTTTTCAAATCATTTTTCATTATTAGTATGATGGACAGCCTACTTGCAATCTTTATATGATTCTCAACTGTTTATTACTGGTGTAAGTTCATTTTTGGTGTATTTATTTCAGGAAAATATGTGTACACTTTCATTATTACTATGATGAATTATCTACTTGTAATTTGTATTTTTATATGATTCTCAACAGTTTATTATTGGTACCAGTTCATTGTTGGTGCATTCCTTTCAGGAAAGTATTTTTACACTTTCTTATTCAGCACCTTGGTACTATTTTGTTTTTTATATCAATTCCCATTTGTGAATACATTAAGTCTTAGGATGTCTTATGTTTTCCACAATATTTAAGTCTTATGAATAATTTTGGGTGTTATACTGACTTTTCAATATTAGTTCTTTTTTGTATGAAGAAACATTTTAGGTTTTGGTTGCATTTCACATTTTTTATTGTTTCATGCATATTCATGATTTCTGTTTGCCTATTGGTTTACATTTTGTATATATTACATATGTCAACAGGGCATTTTCTGTTTGTCCTACACTGAAGAAGGCAGTTTATGCCGAAACCGGTCTGTTAATAAAGGACTGATTTATTTTTCACATCTTGGTCTGCTCTTGCTGGTCTACTTTTGTTTTTCGTTTACATGGTTTGGACCGTGCATTCCCCCATGCATAGGACTTTGTTTGGTATGAAGCTATTAATGCCATCATGTATTAGGTCGTAATTGACTTGGACATTTTTTTTAATCTAGTTGCTGCTAATGGGGGATCAAAGGTTATTTTTACTTCTAATGAGACTGATTTATGATCAGACCTCACTAAGGAGGGCTGCACACAAGGGGTGGTGGAATGATAACCCATGTTAGTGAGCACCAGATCCAGAATATTTGACCCCCTTGTGGGAGGTGTCAACCAACTGGTCCAGGGCATTGGAGCTGATGAAGTCCAAGAACCTTTGAGCAAGTGTGTTAGTACACATATAACCTATCCAATCTATGGATGGGTTGTTAGAGTCACCTAAAACCAGGGTGTTTGGTTGCATCTTGAATGATTCCAGTAGATCCAAGTATGCAGTATGGGTATCCGGGATCACAAAGGGGGTCCTGTATAAGGGTCTATATTAGAAGACTGAAAGTTTAACGGTTTGAATCACTAAAGGTCGACCTTTAATGATTGAACCATTAAAATTTTGAATGTTCACAAAAAATAAACAAAAAAAAAAAAAGCCCCCCACACCCCCCACTACTTAAATATACCAACTCTGAGACCGCACTACATTGAAGTAAATGGAAATCTCCCCTTACGGAGATTTCTGTTTACCCGTTCAACATTCTGCACTTTCACTATTCTCGTGTCGACAATGTCGAATTCGACATTGTCAGCTTTTGAGAATACAATAGGTAACTCCATAAGTGGCAATAACTTGAAGAGCGATCTTACCTACAGTCAATTGAACCTGGATAACTTCTAGGGAATCATTTTGTTTACCCAATCTAGAGGTGTATTTATCTTTGATGAATATTGATTCTCCACTTCTATTAGTTCTCACACTTTCAGTTTGTGGTCTGAATTTGTGTTAGACATTATAACCTGGTATGACTGTGGTGCTTTCCACAGCCTTAAACCAAGTCTCCGTGACTGCACAGATGTCAGCATCTTATAAGGTTATGGCTGCTTCCAGTGAGTGCAGTTTTAGGTTGAGACTCCTAGCATTTAACACCAGAACCTTGAGGTTGCTTTTTGAAGATATTTTTACGTTGGGAATTTTGTTGTTGTGACATTGCCTAAAAAAGGCACTGTGGGAGAGGCAAGAGCCTTAGCCAGTAACCAAAATCCCAAAGGTGACAGATGAAGACCATCTCTGGCAAAGCAGTGTGGTCCATCTACCATGCCATTCCACACTGACAGTTACTAAATCCCCCTAGAATGACAACAGAAACTAAGCCACTTGCTGAAGTCAATCATTTTTTTTTGTTTATATTGAGGTATCATCTTAGGTGAAGGTAGTATGCTGCTCAAGGCTATGGACATACCTGCCTGAGACACATATTCAGACAGCTCAGTCATGTCTCTCTTCATATAGTCCAGTGAGGTATATCTCAAGTCATTCATACCAACATGAACTATGATGGAGTCAGAACAGCACTTGTGCAGAGACTTGAGTGCGTGTGATCTGGTGAATCTGGGTACAGACAGCGGACTGTAACCTTTTCCTTGTCCAGCCTGGTAAGTGGGACATCTGTGTGTCCCGCTATAGAGTCACCTATGACCAAAACATTTGATTTAAATGTGCTTTGCCATAGGTACTATTTGGTGAGACACTTGGGCTTGATGGTTTATGTATATTGAGTGCTGTAGGTCCTGTTTTAGGTGATGCATGTTTGTGTTTCAGAGGTCTCTGGTGTTTAGTTAAATTTCTGGTGAGTAACCCCCTTGTATAATGGTTTATGCGTTGAGAGTATGGTTTGTGTAGGAGGTATAGTATATGGGCTGACAACCTGTTCAGTGCCACTCTTCTGTGAACGAGAGAGTAAGGATTCCAAATTCTGACTGTATATGCATCTCTCACAAATTGAGCTTGAGTGGTTTAGGAGTACTGGGTTGTCAGTGTATATGAGGCAAAGGCTACACTGCCTCAGGATATCCATGTTAATTAGGCTGGCAGGAGAAATGGAGGAGAATTGACCATTCATAATACTAGGTGCAAATTTTTTACTTTGATGAGGAAGGATGTTTTTTAATGTGGGGCTTAATGTTGGGTCTATACTATTGGGACTCTCAAGGGGTATGGCACTATTAGGGATTAGGAGATTTCAGCTAAAGGGGTAAATGCTGCAGAAAACTCAGCTGAGGTGCTCTCTGAGCAGCTAAGCAGAATTTAATGGACTTCTCAGTTGAAGCATGGGCAGCTTCTAAGGGAAATAAATCTATTTTAGCTTTTGTGTCTGTAACTGTCAATGGTTACTTCCACTGTGCATTGCTGCGTGAAGGTGCACTATGCACAAACAGATGCCTTGGATTCCTGAGATGAAGATAGTAGAGCAGTGGCTGGTTGCTAAACTCTGTGGAGCTCTGTTACAATAGTCGCAAACCCATGCAAATGTGAGGCTTATATGGCAAATGTGAAGAAACTTTTTTAAAACAAGTTAAGCAATTTTCAAACAAGCTGGCCAATGGAAATGCTCAATACTAAGCCTTATGCCAACAATCTCCAACTCAGATGGGTCCTTTGATACACTCTTCTACCACAAGTGTGCAATGGGCTCACAATGTAAAAGGGTTGGTTTTAGTGCTCAGATAATGCCAAACAGTCTTGATTCAGCAAATCTGAAACTAGGCCATGCTATAAAATACACAAGTACTAGAAAATGAAAAGTGCAGTAAAAACAGTCTCAAACAGCAAACAGTTGAAACAGTGAAACAGCAAAATATTTAAAATGGCTAAAAAACAGTTAAAAGTAGGCAACAACTCAGTAATGCACAGTTTAAAAGTGCAGTACTGTGAATAAAAATACTTATTTTTCTGTAGATTTTAAAGGATGCCTTGGATTTCATTTGGATTAACTCCAGAAATCAGAGAGAGCACACTAATCCTAGAGCAAGTCTTTTAAACTGAGCATATGTCCTAGCAAATGTGCTGCCTAAAGACAAGCTAAGTTAAGCAGTTTTCAAACAAGCTAGAGAACAAGTCAAACCAAACAAATAGTATAGTGTACAGTATTAGGCCTATTTTTAATAGTAACTCTCAAGCAACCAGAAACTATAGTTATCCGGTATCTACCAATCCCCATGGATAACTGTTAACTCTCTCAAGGCAGTCCTAAAAATGGAGAACATCGATATCTGTGCAGTAACTGACACCTGGTTCAAGGCTCCAGAGAGCACCCCTGCAATACCAGGCTACAATTACTATCACACTTTTCGCCCACAAAAACCAGGGCCGAAACACTAAAGGTGGAGGAGTGTCCATATTCACCAAGGTTATTCACACCTCCAGGCTAGTTGCCCAACACAATGCATCTGAAATTCTCCAGGTGCAACTAACACTAGGTAAGACTGCAATCCAAATTGTAGCTTGCTACAGATCCCCAACCATGCCCCAAGATTCTCACTACACCTTTTTAAACATACTGGAAAATATTAAGATACAACCAAACACCATAATACTAGGTGATTTCAACTATCCTGCCATTAATTGGGAAAACTACTCAGGTACCAACTCCTTTTCCCAACGGTTCTTGGAATTCATAAATTCCAATGCCCTGGATCAACTAATCCATTGTCCCACCAGGAGCTCCAATATCCTAGACCTGGTCATTACCAACATGGGAGATAGATGCTCCACACCAGTGGTCACCCCTTCATTGGTCAGGTCTGACCATAAGCAAATCACCCTTGACATCCACATCCCAGCCCCACCCCCCAGTAAGGAAACCTCCTTAAAAAACTTCTCCAAAGCCAACTTCAAGCTACTGAAGTCAGAAGTGACAAACTTCACAACACCCACACAGACAGGATCTGGAGGTTTGACTGTAGAATCCTACACTAAGGCACTGTACGAGCACATCCACTTGTGCATGAATCGTGCCATCCCAAATAGAACCAAGATGCTCTTCTCCAAAAAAAGGAAGCCACTCTGGTGGTCCCCTGCTATAAACAAACTATACAACAGAAGGAAGAAACTGTTGCAAAAAAAGAGGAAAATCCCAGGATGCAAAAAACTCCCTCACCAGCCTCAGTAAGAAGCTGAGATCCCTCATAAAATCCTCAAAAGCTAGTTACGAAAATAAAATTGCCAAAGATTCCAAAGACAACCACACGGCATTCTATAGTTATGTCAAGAATCTAAATGGCAATGCTCAGATCTGCTCTGAGTTACAACAGAATGGCATTAAATATACTGATCCCAAGGATATTGCCAATATCCTAGCAGATCAATTTAGTGCCAACTTCTCTCCACTCTCACCCCCTAAAGGGCCCATCTCAATACCAAAAGATTGACAAATTCCGAAAAATCACGGCCACACAGGTAGAAATCGCACTCTCAAAAGCTAAGAATACAGCATCCATGGGACCAGATGACATCACTGGCTGTGTACTACCTGAACTACAAAATGAACTAGCACCTCACCTAAGTGTCATGTTTAATCATAGCCTCACCTCAGGCTTCATGCCTACTGAGTGGTGCACAGCTACAGTTATCCTGCTCCACAAGGGAGGATCCACCTTGGATCCCAGGAACTACCGTCCCATCAGTCTGACAAGCCTGATTTGCAAGGGCATGGAACGCATTATCATGGAACTTATAAACAAAGACATTGGCAACCTTCAAACACTAGACCCCACCCAGTTTGGGTTTGTGAAGGGCTGATCTTGTCTCCTGAATCTGATTGACTTCTTCGAATCAGTCTCCAGAGCTGTGGATGTGGGTAAGGCAGTCCACACAGCCTATCTGGACATCGCCAAGGCCTTTGACACCACCCCCCACTCTGGAATCATAGATAAACTTACTAAGCTGGGCATAAATCCCTACATCACTCAATGGGTTGCTAACTGGCTTACTGACAGAACCCAGACAGTAAAAGTAGCCGACTCCAAATCCAGCTCCAGACAAGTGACAAGTGGAGTACCTCAGGGTTCAGTCCTGGAACCACTCTTGTTTGGCATCTACTTCTCTGAAGTACAGGCCAACACTAAGGGACTCTGGCTAACAAAGTTTGCAGATGACTGCAAACTGGGAGCCATTATTGAATCCCCAAATGATGTGGATATTCTACAAAAGGGCCTTACAGAAACAGATGCCTGGTGCCAGAGTCATGGGCTCAAGCTTAATGCCAAGAAATGTATAGTTATCCCCTTTGGAAAAAAACATGTACCCATGAATTACCACATAGGTGGCAGGACACTAAACAATGAAAGTATGATGAGAGACTTAGGGACACAGGAGGACAGTGGTCTCACTTTCGATAACAACATCACCACAACATTCAGGAAATCCTTCTATGTGGCACACCTCATCACTAAGGGCTTTTCATCCAGAAAAAAGGAGGTCATTGTCCCACTATACTCATCCCTCATTAGACCCATTATAGAGTATAATGCCCCGTTTGGTATGTACCTCACAAGACATCTGCAACAGCTTGAAAGGCCACATAAATACCTCACTAAATCTGCAACAGCTTGAAAGGCCACATAAATACCTCACTAAAAGAATCACAGGCCTGAAGCAGATGCCATATACTGACCGTCTAAAAAAACTTTAGCTATACTCTGTGGCATATCGTCTACTCAGAGGCGATCTCTGCTTAACATACAAGGCCATGTTCCAGGGATCTAAACCTTGTCATCACAATGAACAAAACATGCTGGAGGGATAGGTTCCTGACCCAGAGACTCCCCATACTCTGGAATAGACTGCCCATACATATCAAGCAGAGCGCCTCTTTGGCCCTCTTCAAAAGGAACCTTGATGATTGGATGGGAGATAGGAAATTCACCCCTGGGATCATGTCAGTCGCCCTGCTAGACAGGGGCCTGGAGAAGTAAATATTGTGGGAAGAAATATCCAGGGAATTGTTATGGCTAGGCTTGCATAGGCCCTAGGGTCAATAGCCTAGTACCAACCTATGAACCTATGAACTGAGAGTTTACTGTAACTTGTATAAAGTTTGTCTATTCATATGTGTGAAGCACTTAACAGAATCATAAATTGTATCTGCCTTAGCCTACTATGGGTAAGTGCAGCTGATTCCAATTATGCTAAAAACATTACAGCAAAGCTGTGAACTGTACAGCAACTTTTTTTTTAAGTAAAGGGGTTGGAACTTTTCATAGAGCGGTATACTTTGGTGGATACTGTGAAGATACACCACTGGACCAGTAATCAAGGAGCCTCAAGCTTCACCACTGGCAACCGTGGGGTGCATAGAAACTGAGAGGATGACAAGTACATACACAGTATTTCCAGATGTAGCTCTCTGCATCAAGTGCAATTTCCCTTAAGAAAACAGACACCGCAGTCAATCAAGATTCAGCAAATCTGAGATTAGCCTACGCTATAAAATGCGCAAGTACTAGAAAATGCAATGTGCAGGAAAAACTGGGCCAGATTCATGAAGGCTTGCATGGAGTCTAAGAGTAGAGTAAGACTCCATGCAGCCAACATGTCCGCTGAACAATCCAGGAACAGCCGGTAGGGGTGTGCAACAGAGCTCATAAAACGACTCTTACACGGACAGGGCTAGGATATGCAAATTACCTCAATTGCATGTGAAAGCTATGCAAATGAGGTAAATTTGCGATCCAGGAAACCCGAACCTGTCCGTGTAAGAGTAGTGTTATTTGCAGAAATGTACTCTGTTGACAACTGAGTACGGTTCTGCAAATAGCAAAACAGAGCCATGACAGCTCGAAATAAAGGATGCATGCAGATGAGGAAGCATGCCAATGGCCAAAAATACGGCCATTGGCAATGTTCACCAATGCAAAATAAAAATAAAATAATTTTTTTTATCCCGATCGCCGATGTTTAAGTGTAGCGCAGCGCCATGCAATTGCGCTGTGCTGTAAAAACCAGAAAAACAATAATTAAAATCCACAAATGTTGATTTTATTGTAATGCATAATATACAGTGCAAGGGAATGGCAGGCCGAAGACAACATGGCTACAGAGGAGAGGTTGCTAAGGGTGGAAGCTCAGTCTAAGAGATGTAACCAAGCATTAGTAGGCAATCCTATGCAAATGAGGGTAAGGATAGTGAATCCCAAGTTTACATAGCAAAAGAGCACAGTCAGTGGGGTGTAGAAGTAGGATAAGGGGAGTATCAGAGTATAAGATAGGTGACATCATGAGGGGGGTATGTATAAAAGAAGTGAAGCTCATTGGAGCAGAGTGGCATGTGTTTGCTGTCAGTTACTCATCATAGGTTCATAGGTTCATAGGTTCATACTAGGCTATCTGCCCTGGGGCAATTATAAGCCTAGCTCGATTTTGTTTGGCTTACGTCACCCCTTGATTTGAGTATACTGTGCCCTTTTTAAGGTTTAGTTTGCTGTGCGTCTGTGTAATAGTGACACGGAAGTAATCCCCGGGACAAACTTACGAACCACCATCCACTCATCAGGATTCATCTTGAAGAGATTCAGTGAGGTGCTCTGCCTAACATGAATTGGAATTCTATTCCAGAGCGAAGGGAGCCTCTGGGTTATGAATCTGTCCCTCCAGCAAGTTCTATTTATTTCAGTGCTGAGGTTCAAGTCCCTCGAGCGTGTAGCTCTAAGGGATTTAGATTTACTGAGGTGGAGCATGTCCATTAATTCTGGATTGAATGGCTCATGGTGTCATTCTAAGGGGATCCAGTGGTGTGTCAACAGGTACCCTAGCTAATGTGAAGAAATTGAAGGTGTATGCCGTGGATAACACCAAAGTGTCTTGTAGAAGTGCTTGCAACGTGTTTGCGTGTGGGTGCGCGCCAGTACATCCGAGTAAGACTGTGTGCACGTGTGCGCCTGTGTGTGAGCGTTTAAGCCAGAGTAAGCATGTCTTAGGTCGTTTAAAGTTGTGTAAGCATGTTTGCACCTGTGTGCACACGTTTAAGAAAGAATAAGCCAGTTTTAGTCCGTGTAAGCATGTGTGCACGTGTGTGAGCTGGTGTGCACGTGTTTGTGAGTGTGTGCATGATGCTGCCCCCCCCCCCCCGAGGAAACAGAAAGGGAAAAGGAAGCACAACAAATAGTAGGAAGTTAACCAGGGAGTACTAGCAGAGCTAGCAGGTGAAAACAATCAGAATCAGACAATTACACAGGCAGTACACTAGCCCAGCCCAGCACGTAAAACTCAGCAAACAACTTTCCACTATGTTTTTCTCAGAAACACTGCAACACTGCAGTAAGCTAATAGAAGTGAAAACTGAAAAAGCTTTACTGAGACAAAGAAATGTTAGGGGCTGCCATTGCTGTTATAAGGCGACATATGCAACATGCTGAGGGTGGTGACAACATGAATGCTGATGAGCAACCCACAGTGAGGAGACGGAGAAGAGTGTACAGGCCAAGGGTAACCTACCAGTGGCTACATGAGTTGGAGATAGTGGAGCGCTATAGAGTGGACAGAGACCTCATGCAGCAAATTGTTGAGCTGTGCAGACCAAGCCTCACACACAGAACCAACAGAGGGGAACCCATTCCAGTGGAAACCAAGGTATGTGTTGGCCTAAGAATACTAGCAACAGGTACCTTCCAGAGACCAACTGGTGATATGATGGGGATTTCACAGGCATCAGCATCCAGGGTACTGCACCAGTTCCTGAATGCCATGTCAGCACATGTCGGTGATCATGTATATTTCCCCAATTCCCATGAGGTATTGGCCAGCAATATGCGTCTTTTTCAGCAAATAGCGGAATAACCTGAGGTAGTGGGTGCAATAGACTGCATGCACATATGCATCAAAGCACCAGCTGGTGAGCGGGGTAGAGTCTACTATAACCGCAAGGGTTTCCCCTCCATCAACTGCCAGGTCGTGTGTGATGCCCAGGGCATAATAATGAATGTGTGTGCTGGCTGCCGTGGAAGCTACCATGATTCCCATACCTGGCATCTGACACAGCTGTACCAGACATTTGCCAATGGGGACATCCCTCATGGTCACCTAGTGGGGGATGCTGGATATGCACTCGAGCCATGGCTGATGACACCCATCAGAAATGCACATACACCTGAACAGGAATTCCATACTGAGGCACACGCACAAACACGAAATGTAATCGAGCGTGTGATTGGGCTGCTCAAGTCATGGTTCCGTTGTCTGGATACATCTGGTAGAGTCTTGCAGTACTCACCAACTACATGTACCCCAATAGTCATTGTATGTGCTATGCTACATAATATGATCCTGCGAAAACAGCTGCAGCAGGAGCAGCATGGGGCCGGGCCAAACAGCCCCCCACCATTGCCAAGGCCATCACAGGCAGAGCGTGACTCGGAGGAGGAACAACCTGAGCCTGCCCCAGTAGGCAGAAGGAGGCATGCCCAGTATGCTTTGGCCTTGGCAAAGAGGCAATGCATAGCATATACACTGGCTCAGTAGGAACCCTGGAAATGATACCTCTCTCTGACTCGCACATATAGTAAAAGGGATGCTTAACCTGACACTACCTGTTAACAAACATGTATAGGGAGTGTAATATGTGCATCCGACATAGGCAGCCCTGCAGCACCACCTGTGGCATGATTGCCATGTGTTAAGCAATATAAAGCAGTGCTAAACAACTTTCACCACTATTTAGTATATGTAAACAAAATTTCACACACTAAGTAGCACAACTTTGGGCAATGTTGAGCAATATTGGGCAGCACTCAGCAATGTTGGTTAACATTGAGCAATGTTATGCAAGTTTGGTCAAAGTTGGGCATAGTTGAGCAAAAGCAGGTAAACATGGTCATATTTGCTTTACTGTTCCTTAAGCAGTCTGGTCTGCCCAGTATGAAAATATGAAGCAGTAACAGTCCTCGAATGCAGGATACTGTGCACTATAGTCATAGTACTGAACCACTAAACCATGACAGTATTTCAGTGGTCAGCCTGTATGAAGAAATGTTGATAAGTACATGCAAGGTATCTCATCGAAACCCTGCAGGCACAGCATAATCCCTGTCGAGTTATGACACAACGGTGAGCCCTGCAGTAAGAATAGAACCTGATTTTCAACACACATATAGTATAAATGTTGTAATTGGTCATGTTCACACACATCAACAAATGTAGTGGACCTCAGACAGCAACATACTGAATGTTCACACTGGGCATGTTCACACACTTGAATAAATGAGACAAATGTCAGGCAACAAAACACTGAAAGGACGAACTGGGCATGCTCACACACTTAGGCCATGTCTGAGTACAGTAGTGGGCCACACATATCCGGCAGTTGCATGTGTTAACCCAGGAACCTCTCACTATTCACCAATCTGCCTTGTGCACACAGTTATATGACAACAGACACATATATAATATAGTGGAACCCTGTCATAATCAAACATGTTCTGCAGATACTTAGGTTGTTCATAGAAAGTGGGAAAGCAAAGAAGAAACAAAACCTGCAAATAGTATCATCAATAAACTATGTGCATCCTGAACATTAACATAGGTACAGAGGTTGATACTAGGCTATCTGCCCTAGGGCATGTATAAGCATAGCCAGAGTGTGTTTGGCTTTCGCAACCCTGTTAGATTAGTAGACTGTGCCTGTGAATAGTAGGTCACATAAGATAGGCCATTTACATTTAGTTTATTGTGCCTCTGTCTAGCAGGCACCCAGAAGATATCCCGGGGTAAACATACGATCACCCATCCACTTGTCAAGATGTCTCCTGTAGGTGGTCAGTGGGGGGCTCTGCATATGCGGGACTGGGATCTCATCCCAGAGTGAGTGGAGGCTCTGGGATAGGAATCTGTCCCTCCAGCATGTCCTATTAATATCTGTGTTGAGGTTTACATCCCTGGAGCGTGTAGCTCTAATGGATTCGGATATCCTGAGGTGGAGCATGTCCACTAATTCTGGTTTGGACATGGCTTTAAACAACAGGCACAGATCACATCTGAGTAGGCAGTAAGTGACTGAGTAGAGCTGGAGTTACTTTAGCCAAACTGCGCAGGGCATCTGTGTGAGTCCCTAGATATACTTGATGAGGTACTTTTGGGGCCATCACAGTTGCTGCAGGTGTTGGGTAAGGTACATCCCAAATGGGGCATTGTATCCAAGCATGGGCCTGATGAGTATAGAGGCACAATTACCTCACTTGATCTAGATGTGAAACCTTATGGGATAATGTGGGCTATATAGAAGGTCTGTCTAACCACTTTATCAATGTGATTGTCAAAGACGAGAGTACTAACTACTCGTGTCCCCAAATCCCTAATAACACCTACCGTATGTAATAGATTACCACCTATGTGGTAATGTGTGGGCATGTTGTTATTCCCAAAGGGGATGACTATGCATCTAATGGCATTTAGCTGTAGGCCATGGCTCTGGCACCAGTTATCCATCTCTGTGAGACCCTTATGAGGATGCTTGTGCCAGCTGGAGAGTTGACTATGGCACCCAGTTTGCAGTCATCTGCGAACATGGTCAGCCATATTCCTCCTGTGTTAGCCTGTACATCAGAGAAATATATACTGAACAAGAGAGGTCCCAGGACTGAACCTTGTGGGATGCCACATGTAACTGGTGTATAGTCAGACATGGCACCTGCAATACTGACCATGTGGGTGCTATCCCTGATCCACTTAGCAATCCATCTTGTGACATATGTGTCGATATTGAAGCTGTTGAGCTTATGTATAATGCCCGAGTGGGGTATTGTGTTGAAGTGTTTAGCAAGGTCCAGGTAGGCTGTGTGGACAACCCTCTGTACATCTATGGACCTGGTAACTGTTTAAAGAAGTCAAATAGGTTCAAGAGGCAAGATCTGCCCACAACAAAGCTGAATTGTGTAGGATCCAGTGTCTGTAGTTTCCCGATGTCTATGTGTATGAGTTCCATGATGATGCGCTCCATAGCTTTGCAGACTAGGCTAGTTAGGCCTTTAGGGAAAGATTGTCTGGGGTCCGTTGTGGCACCACCTCTGTGGAGTGGGACCACTGTTGCTGTATGCCATTCCTTGGGTACATATCCTGTAGTAACTGTGATATTGAACAGTGACTTAATTTGAGGGTAACGTTCATCATGAAGCTCATGTAAGAGTCAGGCCAGGACACCGTCCGGTCCCATTGATGCTGTGTTGTCTGCTTTGGAGAGTGCAGCAGTAACCTGTTCATCTGTGATGTCAGGGGGGCTACACTCTGTTGGTATGGACATTTGCTCTTTAGGGGGGATGGGGGGAGACATTTGCACTGAACCTGTTTGCCAGGATGTTGGCAATGTCTGTGGGTTCAGTGTATGTTTTGTCATTATGCAGTAACTCACAGCATATCTGGGAGTTTCCACCCAGGTTCCTGACATAACTAAAGAAGGCCTTGTGATTGTCCTTAGAGTCTGGTGCAAGTTTCTGTTAGAAGCGGGCCTTAGATGAGTTCATGAGTTATCGTAGCTTTTTGCTAGTACTGATCAGAGATGCCTTCCCTTTATGGGATTGTGCTCTATCATGTAGTAGCCTCCTCCTTCCATTGTATAGATTATTAATGGCCGGGGTCCACCAGACAGGTCCCCTGCCTTTGGAGGAGTGAGTCCTGTTGTTATTTGGGATAGCACGATCCATGCATTCTAGTAGGTGTCCATACAATGCATTTGTGAAGGATTCAGTGGTCTGGGCCATAATTACCACTGTCCCAGGGTCTTTGAAGGATACCACCTTGGTTTGGAGAAGTGTGACATTTGCTTTTTAGCAGTTCTTTACCAAGATTACCTAGGATGGGGATGGGGACGGGATATGGATATCCAGTGAGATAAATGTATGGTCTGAACTAACCAATGAGGGGTATACCTCTGGTGTGGAACATAGAGTCCCCATATTGGTGATGATCAGGTCCAATATGTATTCCCATCTTGTGGGTGTGTTGACCAGTTGTGCCATAGCATTTGAGTTTATAAATTCTAGCAACTGTTGTGCGAGGGTGTTGGGGCTTGAGTAGTATTCCCAGTCAATGTTTGGGTAGTTGAAGTCACCCAATATAATGGTGTTTGGAGAGACTGTCATATTCTCCAGTGTTCCCAGGAATACAGAGTGGTGTTCCTGAGTTTGGGAGGGTGGTCTGTAGCAGGCTACAAACTGAAAGGCAGTTTTGCCCACTGTTAGTTGCACATGTATGGTCTTCGATGCTTCGTGCAGTGCTACTAACCTGGAGGTGTGTGTATCTGTGATGTATATGGATACTCCCCCTATTTTTGTGGGCCGGTATGAGTCTTGTGGCCCAAAACCATGATACGAAGTATAACCTGGTAGTGCTGGTGTTTTTCGGGAGCCTGAACCAGGTGTCTGTTACTGCACAGATATCAACATTCTCCATACTGAGGAGAGTCCTGAGTGCGTGCATTTTGAGGGTTAGACATCTGGTGTTGAGCAGCATTATCCTTAGTTTCTTTTATTTTGTAACGTCTATGGAGGTGGGTTTGTCTTTTGAGCCTCACTTAAAAAAGCCACTATGGGTGTGGCAAGAGTCTTGGCCAGTATTCGAAAGTCTAGGGGTGACAGGTGCAAGCCGTCCATAACAAAGCTACGTGGCATGTCGAGCATGTCATCCCAGGCTGACAGACACTGGATCCCCTTTGAATTACACCAATATGTTAGGCAACTGTTAAAAGTGATTAGTTTGTCTGTATACTGTGACATAATTCTTGGTGAGGGTAAGATGCTACACAAGGTCAGGGTTATACTGGCCTGGGCTACATGATCAGAGAGCTCCTCTATGTCTCTTGTCATGTAGTCCAGGGAGGAACATCTGAGGTTATTCACACCAGTATGGGCAATGATGGAGCCATATTTGTACTTGCTTTGGACTGACCTGAGTGCATGTGTTATGTTGGGGATCCTGACATCCGACAGACAGCTCAAAGCGACCTTCTCCTTGTTCAGTCTGTTGAGTGGGACGTCAGTGTGTCTGACAATAAGAGTCACCTATTATAAGTGTACTAGGTGTGTTGTTTAGCCCTAAGGGCAGTGACTGTGTGGCACACTGACTTTGTGAACTATGTGATATGTGGGTATTGTTGTGGGGTAGCAGTTATTTGGGTGTCTGCTTTGGAGGTCTCTGCTGCTTAGGCAGAGTTTATTTAGAGCCTCCGAGTATGTTTTTGTGTGTTAATGTATTTTGTTTGCTGTCACTATAGGTCTATGTGAGACTGAATATGTGGTGTGTGTGTTTACCTTCACCACCTGATAGACTGTGTCAGTCACGGGTCAAGAGAGCTCAGCCTCCTGTTTGTCTATATAGTTGCATCTCTCACATATATCTGAGTTTGTTGGGAGGAGGAGAGGGTTGTCTGTATACATAACACAGTTGTAACATTGCATCAAAATTCCTATATTCACCAGCTGAACAGGAGAGTACAAACAAAACCGACCTTTGGACATGCCAGGATATTATGATGACATACTCTGTTGACTGATCACAAAGGATCAGTAGGGTGTTAAGTGTGTAAAAGCGTATAGCAGGGGTTTAGTGCTCAGGTTTGTCAGTGTTTTGGAAAGATTATCTGCGAAGGAGTCCAGACAGAACCATGACACCTCCTCCAGCTATGTCATAAATAGCAATGTACAGTCATATATGTCCTGAGTCAGGGCCAACTGTATCTGATTGATAATGCCGACATCCTGTCAGACAGGCCCATACATACATACCCACCTCCCACTGACAAAAGGCCCTATCATCATACCAGGTGATATCACATGTAGAATGGATAAACAGCTCCTCCCAAAGCCTAAAACATGGCATCAATTGGATTACATTGTTTCCCTATATGTGTCATAACTGAACTACAGAACAAACAGACCCTGCACCTGAACAGTCTGTTGATCCTCAACCTCTCTACAGGATCTGAAACTGTTGAATGTGTTACAGCAACATATGGCACACCCCACAAGTGTTGGTGCACAGCACACCATGGGAACTATAGTCCTATAAGCCTATGAAGTCTGAACTGCAAGGCCATGGAGTCCATCATGACTGAAGTCATAAACAGAGCTATTGGAAGCTGACAAACACACAACACTACCAACTGTGGTATGTTCATGGGCAGATCATGGTTCCCAAACCTGCTAGACTGTTTGCAAGGCAGCCACCCAGGACATACATCACTGAAAGGAGCTACACATGTCCCACATAGACTTTGAATAGCCCTTTATCAGCATCCCAGACACATGTTGTTTCCACAAAATCAACAATCTGTGCATAAATATGTATTGTCATATGAAGTAATGGCAATCTGTCCACAGATAGATCACACAAGCTAAGAATTGTGGAGTCCTGTTCAAGCTGTTAACACCTGCTGACCCACATGGTTCATTCCTGGGATTGCATAAAACAAAGTGCACACACATTACCATGTCCAGTCTGATGATGTCAGTATCCCACAAACACAGCAGTGGAAATGAAAACTCCCAGTAAAGCATATAGTGCTTCGTGTTAATGCGTGTTTCTCTAGTATCATAACATAGTTAGGTAGGGATTTGATTCCTGCAATTACTGAGTGTGTGTGTGGGGGGGTGTATGTGTGTGTGTCATTTCCAGTGAGAGGAGTGTCCTTTTTGGAGACTGTGAAAACACACTAAAATAGGTAAATGCATCTTTGGCAGGTCTGATGATGTCAGTATCCCACAAATACAGCAGTGGAAATAAAGACTCCCAGTGAAGCATATAGTGCGTCGTGTTAATGCGTATCTCTGTAGTATCATAACATAGTTAGGTAGGGGTTTGAATCCTGCAATTGCTGAGTGCGGGAGGGTGGGTGTGTGTGTCATTTCCTATGAAAGGAGTGGCCTTTTTGGAGACTGTGAAAACACATTAAAAGAGGTAAATTCCTCTTTGGCAGGTCTGATGATGTCAGTATCCCACAAATACAGCAGTCAAAATGAAAACTCCCAGTAAAGCATATAGCACGTCGCGTTAATGCATGTCTCTGTAGTATCATAGCATAGCTAGCTAGGGGTTGAAATCCTGCAATTGCCGTGTGTGTGAGGGGGTGTATGTGTGTATCATTTCTTATAAGAGGAATGGCCTTTTTCGAGACAGTGAAAACACATTAAAAGAGGTAAATTCCTCTTTGGCAGGTCTGATGATGTCAGTATCCCACAAATACAGCAGTGGAAATGCAAACTCCCAGTAAAGCACATATTGCATCATATTGATACGTATCTCTCTAGTATCATAACATAGGTAGGGGTTTGAATCCTGCAATTGCTGAGTGTGTGTGTGTGTGTGACACTGTTGATCAATGTGCTGTGAGTTTTGCTTTTACTACTGTATGACATATCAGTAAAACAACAGTATGTGCTTTGCACACTTCAGGTATCTGTGTGGCAAATACACATATGTACATGTGACCTCAATTGGTAACTATGCGGCAAAGACATATATGTACATGTGACCTCAATCACTTCATAGGTGTGAAGCCTGCTTTCTACACAAATACATCTGTTACCATTGACAGTTGGTGCTGCTGCTTCTCAGACCTTCGGTCACATATGTATGTATGTGACAAGGCCAGCCACTGTAGTGATCTGTGCCCTAGGTCATCTGTGTCACACACACACATGACAGTTTCTATAGAACAGTGTGAGTGAGGGTTCATGCCTGGGGCATATTCCAGACATGTTCAAACACAACACAGTCTGTCAATAATGGGCATTCATTATAGGTGTACAATTCTGTGGATATGCATGCAGACCCCTTATTGCTTATGTGATACACTGAGGGACATCAGCATACCTTTGGGAATGTGAATATCAAAGGACAGATGACATCACATGTGTCTGTATGTACACATCGGTACCCCTGCTACATGTTGTAGGCAACTACAAATGTGGTACTGTCAGGATACTATGTATAGTAAATGTGGATGACTATGCTATAGTTGGCTTATAGCTTCACAGCATGGGTTGATCAACAGGTATCTGTCTGTATGATACCCTTGTGGAGGATAAGTGTCTAATCCGGAGAATGCATTGTAGGCCACTGTATGCATTACCAGATGTGGACGGACATATCCCTAGTGTGTCTGCTTGTACCTAGGATGGCCACATGCCAAACAGGAGTGGTCATGGGAATGTGTGGCGATCAATACCACTGGTAACTGGTATAGTATAGTACTGGAAGGATTCAAATGCTACTGTGTATCCTACAGCTGTGTGTCAGTTGTCAAGACATTATCTAATAATTGGTTAAAATCAGGCTGTTGAGGTTATGTACACTAGCAGTTTGCAACAAAAGTCAAGAAGAAATAATAAAAGTAAACGACTGCTGTGCAAAACAATGAAGGGTGCTAGAAAATCCCAAAGTCTATAGCAAAGTCAGTATAACAATCCAAATGTTCGCTGTAGAGTATTCCAAGGATGAAGTAGTCAAATAGTATAAAAAACTCAGGTTTATTATAACAGAAAGGTAAGCGCTTTCGCAAAGTTGCTTCTTCAGACCTTACTACATAAAAAACAAAGAACTGATGATTTAAATACATAAAAAGGCGCCAAAACCAAAAACAGCATTTAAATGCATGCAGACAGTGCACCTCCACCATGTTCACAAATGTACACCTGCAAATCTGTACTGCACACATCACACATGTACCGTCCACTCACCAACACATGCTGCCAGTACTACACACATCAGCCAAGTGGCACATGGGTGGACAATCCATGTTTGGAATTAACACTGGTGTAAACAATACTACATTGATAATCATAGCTTTGATGCACCATGCCTGCTCAGATATACCTACAAGAATATCATTACACTTTACTGTTGACAACATGCTAACATTGCTACACTGCTTTTAGGTCACCCTGTGCATCAGCACCATGTTAGCTTGTTCCTGCATCAATGTCACAGATGACAGGAGGTGGCTCAGTTTCATCATATGCACAGGGTGTGTTATTGGTTTGCCAGAGTCCGACAATGACCCATCCAATCGACATATGTGTGTGTGTGTGTGTGTGTGTGTGTGTGTGTGTGTGTGTGTGTGTGTGTGTGTGTGTGTGAGGGACAACAGTACAGTATGGGTCAGTGTTGATGTAATGTGTGTGTGTATGTGTTAGCCCTAGGTGTTGGGTTTATGTGTGTATGTCTGCATGCACACAGTTCCCCCTTGTGGCTGCCAAATATGGGAGGATATGGGAAGCCACAGACTGTACCTGCCAGGCTGTACAGATCACTGTCTCTGGCCACGGACACAGTACCTGTGCCTGGCAGGGGTGACACGGACAGTATCGGATACTAAACCAGACTGAGTACTACTGTGAGAGGCAGAGGGATGTCAACCGGACTCATGTCCCTGCTGGGACTGGCCAGAGCCATGTGCACGTGGTCATCTAGGATGGTGTAATGACACCCAAGCCCCAACATTGCTGCGGCTGGTACTGCCACTACGGGAGCAGCTGGGACTTGTGTGTCATCCGTGATGACTGCCAGCTGATGATGTTGCTTGCATACATCAATATTGATGTCTCAGATGTCCTGCACTGTCCTGGCGCATGGACATTACATTGCGGAGGACTTCTAGTTTCTCCCCACAACATCTATCAATGACCTCGGCGTAATTACGGATGGCACCGGCAAGGTCATGGATACTGTCATTGATAGTGGTGTTATGAGCCCTCTGTGCACTTAATCCCTGCCTGGTGTACCATTCCATACGTGCCTGTGCCTGCATTACAGCCCAGAAAATACCTGAGGTTGTGAGACCTGTGGGGGCACGTCTGCCAGGAGCATTACGACCAGCAGTCCTCCCACGAGAACCCCTGGACATATGCCTATGTGGTACCATTCCAGGTGTCTGGGCATGGCTGCTGTGTGGGATTGCATGTGCCATAGATACCACACTATCCTGGTCAATGCCTACTGTATGCTGTTCCTCAGCTAAGGCCATTAGCGTTGAGGGATGTATTGGCAGTATGAATGTGCGCATAGATGGAGTGGAAAGCTGTGTACTGTCGATTGGCGGCCCAACGGCAGACCCTGTCAATCATACCTGTGCCACAACACATGTATCATCATGTCCACTATTTGTGGCAGTGAGTTCAGGTTCCCTGCTGCACTCATCCAACAATAACTCAGCACCTGTGAGAGGGAGACAGGAAACACACTTTACCATCTGTACAGGATGTTAGCACACATGCACACATGCACACATGAACACATGCACACATGCCCACATGAACACATGCATACATGCACACATGAGCATATGCACACATGAGCACATGCACACATGCACACATGCACACATGAACACATGCACACGTGCACTCATGCACACATGCACACATGAACACATGAGCACATGAACACATGAGCACATGCACACATGCACAAAAGCACACATGCACACATGAACACATGAACACATGCACACATGCACACATGAACACATGCACACATGAGCACATGAACACATGAGCACATGCACCCATGCACACATGAACACATGCACACATGCACACAAATTCACTACTCAGTCAAGTTGATACACACACACACACACACACACACACACACACACACACACACACACACACACACACACACCAACAGCAATATGGAACATATTCATTACCTTGTGTTTGACAAAAGGGTTGACTATACGCTTTTTGTCATTCACCTTGAGGCCATGGCTGTGGCACAAGTCGTGTGTTTGCAAGAGGCCCTTTTGGAGGATGCGTGTTTTAGCTGGAGAGTTGATTATGGCGTCCGGTTTGCAGTCACCTGCGACTTGCTCAGCCACAGTACTTCCATGTTGGCCTGTACCTATGATAAATATATAATGAACATGACAGCTCCCAGGGCTGAGCCTTGTGGGACACCACTTGTACCTGGTTGGAGGCTGACATGGCTCCAGCAATTCTAGCCATGTGTGTTCTGCCCTTGAGCCACTGTGCAATATCCATAGTGACATAGGGGTTAATATGTACACTGGTGAGCTTCCCTAGAATGCACAAGTGGGGTATTGTATCAAAGGCTTATGCAAGGTCCAGGTAGGCTGTGTAGACCTCCTTCCCCTTGACAGTGGCCTTGGTGACTGTTTCAAAGAAATCAAACAGGTTTGAGAGGCAGGATCTGCCATTAACAAAGCCAAACTGTGTATGGTGACATGTCTGTAGGTCCACAATAGCTATATATGTGAGGTTTATGATGATCCTTGCCATAGCTTTGCAGACCAAGCTAGTCAGACATATGGGGTGAGTAGTGTCCAGGATCCGTGAAGGCACCACCTGAATGTAGAGGGACCACTGTTGCTGTACGCCACTCTTTGGCCACATATCGTGTAGTAAGGCTGGGATTGAACAGTAGTGTTATGTCTGGGTGTAGCTCTTCTTGTGGTTCATGTAGGACACAGCCTGGGACACTGTCTGGTCCCATTGATGCAGTGTTTATTGCTTTGGGAAGGGCATCTCTTACCTGAGCATCTGTGATGTCAGGGGGGGCAGCACTCTGCTGCGAGACATATTTGCCCTTTTGGTGTGGTGGGGAGAAGGCAGCAGTGAACCTGTCCACTAGGATGATGGCAATGTCTGTGTGTTTTGTATTTCGTGTGACATCTTGGATTACCTCTGAGCATATCTGGGTAGTACCACCCAGGGTCCTAACATAACTACAGAAAGCCTTGTGATTATCTTCAGTGGCTTGTGCAATCTTCTCTCAAAGATGGCCTTAGACAATCGTATGGGTGCCTGTAGTTGTCTTCCAATACTCATCAGTGATGCCTTCACATTTTGGGAGTTTGTTGTATCATGTAGTGGCTTCATCCTTCTATTGTATAGTTTGTTTATGGCTGGTGTCCGGCACACAGGTCGTCTGCCTTTGGAGGATTGGGTCATGCTTTCATATGTGGTTTCATGATCCATGCATTCCTGAATGTGTCCATAGAATGCCTTTATACAGGTATCTGCAGTCTGGTCCATATTTTCAACAGGCCTGGGGCCTTTGAAGGTTTCCACATCATTTATGAGGGGTGTGAACTTGCTTGACATGAGCTGTTGACTGATGTGCCGCCCTCCAGACTGAGCAAGGTGAGGGTCACAGTTAGCTACCTGTCGGGTGATAGAATGTGCCACATAACACAGGCACACAGGTCACTCCACAGCAAGTGCAACTATGAGGCAGTCATTGTCCATGCTGGTGCAAACAACCTGAGATGTACCTCCCTGGACCACATGGAAAGAGACACAGAGGAGCTCTTACAGCACCCTCTCAAACTCAGGACTCCCACACAGCCTTCATGCTCACACAGGAGAGTATAGATTTCTCTGCAAACACCATCATACTGGGTGACGTCAGCTACCCAAACATAGACTGTGAACATTACATAAGCCACAATACCCAAGCTCTAGGGTTCCCATAGATCAGACATTCTTTAGCTATGGAACAGGTAATCAACCTTCCCACAAGAGGGGCAGATATACTAGACCTGATCATCACAAACATGAGTACAAAATGCTCACCACTGGAAGTATATCCCTCATTGTTGCAATCAAACCATATACTAATCACACTGGAGTATTGGATCCCCCACATATGCAAACCTCGAACACATCGATGTGTGTGTGGGAAATGCCCCTATTAGCAACTGTGACAGTACAGTACAGGATGCAGATCCCCCTTTTGAAACACTGATGATGTCAGGACTCTATAACTAAATTACCTGTATTAAAGTCCTCCAGTAATTCATATAGCGTGCTCTGCTAATGCGTCTTCCTCCAGTGTCATAACATAGTTAGATAGGGGTTTGAATCCTGCAAAGGGAATGTATGTGTGTTAGTATGAGTGGGGTTTATGTGTGTGCATTATGCTGGGAGGGATAAGTGCCTTTTGCCAACTGGGAGAACACACTACAGGGTGCACATCCCTCCTCCTACACACAGATGATGTCAGCACCCTCTAAGTACAGCATTAGAAAGGATTTCTCCAACTAATGCAAATAGCACACTCTGCTACTGTGTCTGTTTCTACTGTCATAACACAGTTAGATACGGGTTTGAATCTTGCAAATGGAAAGTATGTGTTTTACTGTGGGTGGGGTTAGTGTGTGTGCACAATGATGGGGGTGGGATGTGGCTTTTGCCACATGGGGCTATGCACTGCAGGGTGCACATTACCGTTAACAAGCAGTGATGTTGACAGCACCCTATACAAACAAAACTACAAAGGAGAAGGTGGTGGTACCAATAACACATGTAAGGTAACACTTCTTCAAGTAATGTCCACAAAATGAAGTAGGATAATCGAACAATTCTTTTACTCTATACAAACAACATGACAACAGACAACTGCCAGTACTCAGTATAGTGTTACATGCTACTGTAACACGCACATGTACCAGAATATACCTAGATAGTGTTCTGAAGCCTGAATGTCGCAAGTGTGTGGATGTGGGATGTGTCTGTGTGTGCATTTATGTATGGGAAACATGTTTGATGTGACAATCAGGGTACCACAGTACCTGATGCACATTACACCTTTGAAATGATGAGGTTGCCTGCACCCTGTGAGTACAGGTAGAGAAGAGGAAGTTGGTAGTAAACAACATAGTGCACTTCTCAAATGTGTACCTGTCATGTATCAACAGCTACTCATGTAGGGTAATAAATAATGGGAATGGCAGGTGAGCGTGTGCATGTGTGGGGGTAGCAGGGTGTGTATAAATGCATGTGTGACAGAACAGATACATATAGCTGAATCTACATAACAGCACATGATGCGCATTCCCATAGTCAATGTTAGCATGTGATGGTGTGCAGCTGGTACACTTTGGTAAGTAGTATGGGTGCAGATAACAATTGAGGACATTCATACAGTTACTGCAGCAGGACTGCTGGGATATACACACAATCATAGTGGAACAGTGAACAGTTACCAACATGTTACTACTTATACACATCTATGTAGTCACCCTGTGCATCAGCAACGTGTTTACCTTTTCCTGCACCAATGTTGTAGTATGCAGGAGGTGGCACAGTGTCATCATATGCACAGGGTGTGGGTTAGGTATGCCCAAGCCAGCCACTGGTAACACCAATTGACATGTGTGTGTATGTGTGTTTGTGAGGGGCAGCAGTACAGGGTGGACCAGTGTTGGTGCAGTGTGTGTGTGTATGTGTTTGCTATAGGTGTTAGGTTTCTGCATGTGTGTAAGCACGCACACAGTCCCACATAATGGTTGCCATGTACAGGGTTTTGTGGACAGCCACAGACTGCACCTGTCAGGTCATCCAGATCAGTGTCTGTGGGCATGGACACGGTACCTGTGCCTGGCAGGGGTGCTACGGGCTGTATCCGGTACTAACCCAGATTGGGTACTGTCATCGAAAGCAGGGGTGTGTTGACTGGACACAGTTCCCTGTTGGGACTGTCCAGAGCCACGTGCACGTGGTCTCCTGGGGCGTCTTGATGACAGCACAGACCCAGCATTGCTGGGGCTGGTGCTGGCACTTGAGGTGTGTGAGTGGGCCTGTTGTCATCCGCAGCCACTGCCAGCTGGTGCTGTTGCTGGCATACGCCCACGTCGACGTCGCAAACGCACACCATTGCCCTGGCCCATGGACATCTGGTTGTGGAGCAGCTGTTGTATGTCCCCACAACGTCTGTCAACGACATCTGTGAAGTTATGGATAGCATTCGCAACGTCACGCATGCCGTCTGTCATGGCTGTGCGACATGCTCTCAGCTCCCTCAGACCCTGTCTGGTGTACCTTTCCATACGTGCCTGTGCCTGCATAATGGTTCGAAACATAGTGGAGGTTGACATACCTCCTTGGGCACGTTGGCCAGAGGCAGTACGGCCACAGATGCCCCCACGACAACCCATGGGCGACTGTCTGCGTGGTACCATTGGAGGACCCTGCTCATGGCTGCCTTGTGGGGATGCATGTACCACAGGTACCACATTACCCTGATCTATGCCCACTGCATACTGTCCATCACCTAGGGACAATGGTGACAAAGGATGTAACGGCAGGATGATCAGCGCATTGACGGGTTGACAGCTGTGTACTGTCAATTGGCTGACCAATGGCGGACCCAGACACACCTTCCTGCACCATTACAGACATTTCATCATCATCAGTACCTGGGGCACAAGATTCAGGTTCCCTGCTGCAGGTCACCAGAGCAGCACCAGAACCTACGAGAGGAAAACAGGGAACACAGATTACAGTCTCAACACATATTTGACAGAGATGCACTTCAATACTAATGCACACATTCAGAAATGGACACATGCACTCATGGACACTAACACACATGCACACATGGGCACAGGCACAGTCGCACACATGCACACCCCACAGTAAACACACACATCAGTACTGTGTTACACTACTCTTAATATTGTTAAACTGGGTATTGTAGGTATTATTAAACACACTCACCAGCATGTATACTACAGAGTTACACTACTCTTACTAGTATTATAAATTGTTTTTCAGGTAATGTTAAACACACTCACCAGCATGTATGGCCTGCCTCGTTGCTAGATGGGAGGGACCTGGAAGTATGAAGAGAGTAATGTCAGTGGGCACAAGTGTGCCATTTGTTTTGCACATGATACAGTACAGTAGTACACTAGTTCCCTTATACACATCAGCTGCTCAATGTCTGTATCATACATGCACAATTACATATCATGATGACATATACATACCGCATGCACACCTTATGCGTGCATGAAGTAACAGTGTACAGAACAGTCATATGTACATACCAGGAGTTAACTCTAATCTCACCCTTACCTCTCTTCAAATGACAACTCAAACTGTACTTCCAAAACCATTGGCTTTGTTCTTGTAGTACTCCAGGCTAATGTCCCTCTCCCCACCCTCTCTTTACCTTTAACCCCTCATTGTGCATAAAAACTAGCTTCTACCCTGTTTCTTTCCCCTTGATATCCTTCTATGCTCTGACCTACCTCTCCCATCCCTCCCACCTCCTCTTGACTGTCTTCCTTCTTTTCCTCACTTCCCTTCTTGACTCCTGCCTCTTCCCTATTATTTTATCTTTCATACTCCTTCTACTTCTCTACCCTTCTGAGCTTTAACTATTATCTATATGGCTTTTGCCTTATTGCATAACCGTTATGTTTTAGGTAGAATTGCTTTGAAACCGACAGTACATTGTGTATGACTTTAAACTGTTTGAGTTCCTTAAATGTATGTTGATTTAATTAACAAGCTGGTGTATATTTCTATTATGTTGGCTGTCTGTATTAACAACTTGTCTGTCTGCCTTTATTATGTTATGTGTGGAGCTTTTCTTCCAGGCCTCTACTGAAAATGGACATATATCCAGCTAGACTATCTTGGTCAACAAATGTAAAAGTAATAACAATAAATAAATATGGCATCTTACCTGCACGCTCCGTGTCTTGCTGCTGTGTGGATCCAACCTCCATCATGATGCATGACTGTTGCTGTTGTTGTTCTGGGGCTGGATCCACAACACTTAGCAGTAGCCCCTCCTGTCTGGTGAGGGGGATGTGGCCACCCCACCTGTGGCAACCTGTTGCCTGCGGATATCTGCAGCACGCTGGTGGACATTTCTAATCAAATCACTGCAGTGATGTCTCACCTGCTCATATGTCCTATCATGCATGCCAACATCATTTATCCTGCTAACTAGATTTTGCCACAGTGCAGACCTCTCCTGCTGATTCTGGGTGGTGCGTGAGAACAGGATGGCATAGTCACGCACCAGGCTCTGGTGGATCACTTCATCCTCTGCAGCAGAATATGCGGGGTTCCTTTTTGGAGCCATGTTCCCCTGGAAAGGTACACAAACAGGTTATCAGCATAGTATCTCAGCAATACATGGTACACATTCAATACAGGGATTAAATTGTACTTATTACTGCTTGGTTGTAACTTGATTAAAGTGTAGCTATCATTCTAAGTCATTTGAACTAAGCACTTGGCCTTCAGACCAGTTGTTTTACATTAGGGAGGTTTGTGGCAAGCACTGTGGTGGCAGGACACATATCTTTCATCCGTTGAAGTTGGGAACTGCTGATTGAGAGCCCAGTGTCCAAGTGTATTAGTTCTGGTATAGGCAGTTGGCCTTCAGGCCAGTTATTTAATATTAACAAGGTTTGTGGTCTGCACTCTTGTGTGACAATAGGCTGTACTCTGCCATTCATAGCTGGGGACATCTGGTTTCAGGTTTATAGTGCCTGCATATTTGAGCTGTATCTTACTGACATTGGTACACCTTGTTTGCTGTAGCAAACACTACATCCAGGCCTCCTGAATCTAGCTTTGTTTATATGCTTGTTATTTGTTAGCTTGTTATTTCACTGGTACGCTACTTCCACATAATACACAGCTTCTCAACACTTCTGTGACTCACTACTGATATCTGCATTGCTTACTGTATGTATTTCCATGTTACACATGACAGCAAGTAACTGCTTGTCATTGTTGCATTTACTTAATTGTGACACATTGCACTTAGGTTACCTGGCACTTGCTCACTGAAGCTATTATATCAGTCAGCAGTAGTAGGTAATATCAGTACACCCTCACTCCCCACTGGACCTTGTTTTCAATTATTACGGAATTCACAATAGTAGTCTAGCATGTCCAAAGGTCAGTTGTCAATCTCCTTCCCAGTCCAGCTGGTAAGTGTGGTAATCCAGAGACAATGTTAGAACAGCTGCATGTACACAGACAACCCCCTCCTCCTAACAACAATTTGAACTCATGTGAGTGATGCAACCATATACCAAACTGGAGGCTAGGCTCTCTCTACTCAATACTGCCATAACCAGTCAGGTGGTGAAGGAAACCACACTCACTACACTTCCAGTCTCACAGAGACCTACCACGACAGCAGAACTAACACATGATCACACAT
The DNA here is from genome assembly GCF_019279795.1 of Protopterus annectens. Classification (NCBI taxonomy): domain Eukaryota; kingdom Metazoa; phylum Chordata; order Ceratodontiformes; family Protopteridae; genus Protopterus; species Protopterus annectens. The sequence goes on along the minus strand of NC_056732.1, from coordinate 1,721,779,874 downwards.
GAACATACTTGTAGGCTCAGAGTACAGGTCTACCTACGCAGCAGAGACCTCCTAAGCAGACACTCAAGCAACCACTACCACGGAAACAAACACGTGCAACACATATCACACAAAGCCAATGTGCTGAACACTCACAGCCATTAACAGTA